>NC_057803.1:328212118-328224577 GCF_018294505.1 Triticum aestivum
GGCGAGTGGCGGCGGAGGCGGGCCGCGGGGGCCTGCCCCGGGCCGCGCGGGCCGGTGCGGTGGGAGACGGCGTGGGACAGGTGGCGGGCGTGGATTCTCCTGGGGCGGCGGCGCGATTCTGTCCGACCGGGGACGGACGTGTCCGGCGCGGCGAAGGGCAATTTTTAGGGTTTGGACGGGGGAGAGATCCGGATTTGGAATGGGGAAGGTATATATAGGCATAGAGGGAGCTAGAAGAGTCCAAATGAGGTGCGGTTTTTGGCCACGCGATTGTGATCGAGCGCTCTAGATGATGGAGAGGGTTTTGGTGGGTTTTGGGCCAAATTGGAGGGGTGTTGGGCTGCAACACACACGAGGCCTTTTCGGTCCCTCGGTTAACCGTTGGAGCATCAAACGAAGTCCAAATGGTACGAAACTTGACAGGCGGTCTACCGGTAGTAAACCAAGGCCGCTTGGCAAGTCTCGGTCCAATCCGGAAATGTTTAATCCCCACACACGAAAGAAAGGTAGAATTGACCACCAGAGGAGAACGAAGCGCCGGAATGCAAAATGGACGACGGGGAAAATGCTCGAATGCATGAGATGAACACGTATGCAAATACAATGCACATGATGACATGATATGAGATGCATGACAACGAAAACAACACACGGAGACAAAAACCCGAAACCGAGAAAATAAAATAACTTAAGGCCGGAAACGGCAAGAGTTGGAGTACAGATTGGGTAAATCATATCCGGGGTGTTACATGAGCAAAGCGGTAACATAGCCAAACAACAGTTTGCTAGGACAAGGTGGGTTAGAGGCTTGGTTCAAACAATATAGGAGGCATGATGAGCAAGTGGTAGGTATCGCAGCATAGGCATAGCAAAAGAGCAAGCAACTAGCAAGCAAAGATAGAAGTGATTTCGAGGGTATGGTCATCTTGCCTGAGATCCCGCAAGGAAGAAGAACGGGTCCATGAAGAAGACAAACGGACGTAGACGAACGGTTCCTCACAAACGCGACGTTATCGGAACCAACCCGAAGAAGCAACACCGGAAAGAAGCAAACAACATAGTAAACAACCACCACATAGACATGGCATGATGCACAACCAAGTATGATGCATGTCCGGTTTAAAGAGGCATGGCATGGCAAAATGCACAAACAATCCTACAAATTAAGTGGAGCTCAATATGCAACGGGATGCATATTGACGGAACACCACATTCGGGTTACTTAGTTCGATCTCGTTTATGTACCCAACAATATTAAATGTTGTTAGCATGGCAAGAGGGTGAAGCAAAGTAAAGCTACCTATCTAGTCAAGTTTAAATGAGGCCGGAAGCAACGAACAACAATTCCGGTAAATCCCCATATGCATATATTAGGTTTGGTACTGATCTTCCCTAAACACAATTTTAGAGTTGTTAAACATGCAAGGCAAGTACACCATGATAAACTAGGCAAAATTCTACCCCATATACATATAAAGTTTATTAAATTCGGAGTTACGTTTATTTAGTTATGAATTAAAGCATTTTAACATGACGTAGGGCCAAATTAATGCAAATAGCAAGTTAAACATCTCGAACATGCATGAAAGTTGGATATTGTGAAACTAGATGAAATTCTAGTCATTTTTCATATATAAATCATTTTAATATGATGCACCATCGATGAGTTATTAAATGCATGATCTAGAGGGACTAATACGTAAAACAGGTTTACTAGAATAATAGACAAATTCGCATAACTGAAAAAAAAAACAGGTATGGGTCGCAACAAAGGCCGGCCCAACAGTGCATAGGATCTGGGCGACTGCTCACCATGGGCTTCGGCCCGTTAGTGAAGGAGGTTGGCTGGGGAGGAAGCGCCTGGGCCGGGAGGCCGAGCGCTGGGCCTTGGCGATTGTCGGTGGAGGCGGCCCAGGGGGCGCGGTCGAGCAGGCGTGGTCAACGGGGTGAGCAGCTGTGTTCTGCTCGTTGCAGAGGAAGAAGAGGTCAGCGGCAGGGACGAACATGCCCAGGCGAGGGCGCTCGTCCAAGGAAGCAGCAGCAGAGGGGCGATACAGCTCCTGAGAAGGGGAGGCCGGTCAACGACGGGGAAACGGGCGGATCTGGGCACGGGGACGATCCATCGGCCGATCGGTCCACGCGGGCGAGCAGAGGCGCTCGCTCAAACAAGATGAAGCAGAGGCGCGGCTCTCGCCGGGAAGAAAACAGGACGACGGCAGCTGGGCGGAGCTGTGGCGAGGAACTGCAGTGCGGCGGTGGGATCCGGCCAGGACGGGCCTGCAGGTAGCCCATCCGCGCGCAACTGGAGGCGGTGCGACGAGCTTGATGGCCAGCAGTGCCATGGGGCTCCTATGGAGAGAACGAGAGAAAACTTGAAGGCACGGAGCTAGAGAACCAACAGAAAACGAACGAGAGGAGAGGGAGAAGAAGCATGGGCAGCAGGGCACTCATCTCCGGCAACGGCGGCGCTCCAAACGGCGGCGGTGGCGCTCGTGGCTCCAGCGTGGAGGCCTCGGGCTCCTCTCGAGCGGGCACGCAGCTGACTGCTGGTGGTTGCGGGTGCTCCCCTGGCCGTTAGATGCAAGATCCGGCGGTCAGGATTGACAGGAGGGGCTGGATCTGGTTTGGTGGATTGGGGGAAACGAGATAGGATGGATGGCTATGTGTGGGTTCGCTCGGGTGGGATCCCGAGGAAGATGCTGTTGGCGGCGGCGCGAGGGACAACTGCCTAGTATTTAGGGTTAGTCTAGAAATGGACAAAGGGGACACTATATATAGCAATTCAGATCCGGTTAGGGCGGTTAGGTCCCTCCGATCGTAATCGGACGTTTCGAGAAAAATAGACTAGGGAGTCCAAATAAGAAAACGGTGATGTTTTGAAGATGTTTGGGGATGATCCGGACCCAACGGTGACAACTGTCCGGGTCGGGTTTCGGGACAACTTTCGGACGCGTGCACGAGGAGGTCCGCGGGCTGACGAGAGAGGTTAGGTTGGACCTGACGGTAGGTAGTGGACTGTGGAGAGTGGGTTGGTCTGAGAGAAGAGGGGAGAGATGCAGCCCGGCAGGGTTTCCGGAGACCAAAAATGTCCGGCGAAAAGACCGGCTATACTGCCGCTATAGTTAAACGTTGGGGCGTCAAACGAACTCCGAATGCGATGAAACTTGACAGGCGGTCTATCTACACTATAATAAGACCACACGCCAACTTTCATCCCATTCCAAGAACATTTTCTGGCCACTTATAAAATATTATTTCGGACATGCCACGGGTGTGTGCAAGTGTGTCTGGGCTCAGAATGGACAACGGAAGGAACGAGGAGACCGGGACAGATGCAAGTTTTGAAAACATGATGATGCAACGCACATGATGACATGATATGAGATGCATGACACGCAAGCAATGACAAGGAAACAACAGCGAATAACTAGAAGACACCTGGCACATCGGTCTCGGGGCGTTACAGAATGCATCTTGAAGCAATTGATAACGATCTCTAGTATGTTGTGGAAAATGGTGTTCCCTCAGTCACACCTTCTCTGAATGCTGTCGATGTGAAGAGATTCAAGCAACTCGACTCTCAAGCGAAGAATATCATATGTGGCCATCTGAGCAAAGGACAGTATGGCAGAGTGAGTGCTTATCTGGGACAGGTTGTCCAAAGTGAATGAAGAAGTCTCAACTCAGTGTGACTCTCGAGTTGATGTTCTTCGCAATCTCTTCAACCGCTTCAAAAGACTCGACAATGAAAATGTTCAACAAACCTTCGATCGCCTCACTGACATCTCAAATGAGCTTCAAGCACTTGGTGCCACTGACATCACCGACCATGAGGTGGTGAAGAAATTGCTGAGATCGCTTGATTCCTCATTTGACACTCTAGCATTGATGATGCAAGAACGTGCTGATTACAAGTCACTTGATCCCGCTGATATTCTCGAGAGGCTAAATACTCATGAGTTCCAACTTGCTGAAAAGAGAGATCTCTATGGTTCAAGCTATGGCAGAACACGTGCACTGAAGGCCAAGGCAGTATCTGAGTCCGAAGATGAAGACTCTGGTAGCAGCCTTGGTGATCCTGAAGAACTGAGCCATGATCTGGCTCTGCTCGTGAAGAAGTTCCAAAAGTTCTCAAGACATGGTCGCCTTGGAAGATCCTCAAGGAGCAATCATTCCTCATCTAGTGACTATAAGAAGAGGCTCTGTCACAAGTGTAAAAAACCTGGACATTTCATTCAAGATTGTCCTCAGTGGGAAAAGGAATCAAAGAAGAAGAAATACAAGGATTACAGTTTTGATGATGCAAAGAAAAATAAGAAATCCACAAAATCCTCATCATCAAAATCCTCAAAGCCTTCATATCACAAGAAGAGCAGCTCCAAGAAGGCCAGGGCATTCATTGGCAAGGAAATGGACTCTGAGGCTGAATCTGAAGAAAATGAGGAAGAGGAGTCATCTGAGGAGTCTGAATTCGAAGTGGCGAGCCTAGCTCTCGCTACTGCATTCGTCAGCAAGTCTATCTTCAACACTGAAGAAAATGACCTCACCAACAAGGCTGATGAAGGCGATGATGACTACACTCCCACCTATTGCTTCATGGCAAAGGGTGCCAAGGTACTCAAATATACCTCCTCTGAATCAAGTGAGAATGAATCTGATGAAAACCTTAGGCCCAGCTATTCTAAACTTGCTAAGATTGCTATAAAACAACAAAGGGCTTTAGAAAAGGTTCAAAACATGCTATATAAAAGTGATGATATGTTGGGTGAAGAAATTGATTGCACTGAAACTTTGACTGAAAATCTTCAGAGACTTCAGTCCAAGCTTGACAAACTTCAAAGTCATCATAACACTCACTTATCGGATCATGAGAAGCTTTCTTATGAATTTCTTCAAAGAAAGCAAGACCTTGAGAAGCTAAGAGTGAGTTATGAAGATGTTCAGAAGGAGCGCAATTCATTACTTGCTCAACAAATCAGCGCATCTCAGGAAGAATTTGTTCCTCCATGCTTGAAGTGCATTGAACGTGAATCTGCTAATTCTTCACCTGAATGTTCAAATGCTGCTAATGTTTCAAATTCTTCACATGCCTCTGCCATCACTAATTCCTCATCTGAGGACATTGCTAGTATCACTGACAATGCAGGGATGAAGGAATTGTACACGACAGGCATGTACAAAAGCCTCAAAGGGCATAAGGCTCTTTGTGATGTGCTTAAAAAGCAGATCCTCAACAGGAACCCTAGGAAAGAGGGTGTCGCCTTTGAGAGGAAACTCAATGCTGATGGTACATATTGGAAGCCTGAGCAGTACCCCAAAACTACATGGGTTGCTGCAAAGGGACCTCCAGTTGATCCATCTAACTTATCTGGATTTCCATGTGAATCTCCTCATTCTGATGATGAGTCAATTGACTCCAACTATAAGTTATTCAAAAATCAGAATGGTGAAGTATTTGCTAGATATGTTAGCACTAACTGCAGGAACGGCTCCCCTATGTAGAAAATCTGGGTTCCCAAAAGATGCCTTGAAAATCTTCAGGTGAATGTCATCATGACGCCACCTGTGAAGAATAGGAACCCCAGATCAAATTCCTCATACGGACCAAATTCCTCATATGGATCAAAGTCCTCATATGAACATCATCATGCTAACCTGTCTGTTTCGCAGGGAAGATCTAAGGATTATGGATATGTGCATTATTCTTCAAATCATTATGTCCATAAGTCCTCGAAGAATTTCTCTGCTTACTCATATGCTTACTCTAACCCATCTTATGTGAAACGAAATGGATTGGCTTCTATGCCATCCTTCTCGTATGGAGCTCGCAGAATGATGAACTCTTTGCCACCCCTTCAGATGTGGGTGGTGAAGAAAAAGAACTAATCTCTTCTGCAGGGTCAGGTCTCCAGACGCACGTAATCGTCTGAAGAATTTGCTGGAGACCTGAGCATGCCTGATAGGACGCAGGCTAATCATGAAGAAATGAACCTTCTTTTCTCACGTCCTCATATTGCTTTATCAGTTCTTTTACTTGATGAAATTGATCTGATGAATTGATGTCATATTCTTCACTGATGAAGTATATGAGTTTGTAAGCTGCACTAATTCATCTGCAGGATGATCAACCCAAAGCCACTGAGTGGGTCCTTGATAGTGGATGTACAAACCACATGACTGGTGACAAGAATCTATTGATGGATGCTCCATTATCTCCGTCGCATCTGAAGCATATCATCTTTGCTGACAAAGGCAAAAGTCAGGTATTGGGTCTAGGTAAGGTTGCGATTACAAAGGATCGACACATGGACAAAGTCATGCTTGTTGAGTCCTTAGGATACAACCTTATGTCTGTCTCAATGCTTTGTGATCTTGATATGGTTGTTGTCTTTGGCAAGTACCGTTGTGTTGTGGTTATGGAAGCTGACAATTCCAAAGTCATCGAAGGCTTTAGGAGAGGAGACCTGTATATTGTTGATTTCTCTACAGGACCACAACCAGCCGTGTGCTTACTTGCAAAAGCTTCAGAAGGCTGGCTCTAGCATCGATGACTTGGTCATGCAAGCATGAGGAATTTGCACACGCTTGCGAAGAAGAAGCATGTCATTGGCATCGAGAATGTAAAATTCCTCAAGGATCACCTATGCGGAGCCTATGAAGCTGGGAAGATGACCAAGGCCAAGCATCCAGCGAAGACTATCATGACCACCACTCGCCCATTTGAATTGCTTCACATGGATCTCTTTGGTCCTAATCATTATTCTGCTATCTCAAATGAAGCATCTCAATATGGCTTCGTTATTGTTGATGATTATTCTCGTTACACATGGGTACACCTTGTTACTTACAAACATGAAGTGCAGGAAGTCTTCAAACGATTTTCCTCGAGGGCTTCAACCAACTTTGGTGTGAAGATCAAGCACATCAGAAGTGACAATGGCATTGAGTTCAAGAATTTTGGTCTCGATGACTATCTTGATGAACTTGGTATCACTCATGAGTTATCTGCTCCTTACACTCCTCAACAGAATGGCGTCGTGGAGCGCAAGAACAGGACTCTTGCTGAGATGGCTCGCACTATGCTTGATGAATACAAAACGCCTCGTCGTTTCTGGACTGAGGCAATTGATACTGCGTGCCACATCATCAATAGAGTATATCTTCACAAATTCTTCAAAAAGACTGCCTATGAACTCCTCACTGATAAGAAACCCAATGTAAGTTATTTCAAAGTCTTCGGTGCTAAATGTTGGATTAGAGATCCTCATCACAACTCAAAATTTGCACCGAAAGCACATGAAGGTTTTATGCTTGGTTACGGAAAGGACTCGCACACCTACAGAGTCTTCAACAACGTTCTTCACAAAGTTGTTGAAACTGTAGATGTGTGGTTCGATGAAACTAATGGCTCGCAAAGAGAGCACCTACCTACTGTGATAGATGAACCAGCACCTGAGGAAACTATCAAGTTCAAGGCTACTGAGGATGTCATTCCTACTGAAGAATCTGCTGAAGAATTCATTCCAGAACATGAAGAACATCAAGCTAATGCACCTGAAGAAAATGTTGAAGAAAATGGTGCTGAAGAAAACACTGATCAAATTCTTCAACGACAACCAGCTCATCCTCGCATTGCAAAAGAAGTGCAAGTTGAAAAGATCATCAATGACATCAAAGCGCCAGGTCCTCTCACACGCTCAAAAGCTTCACATTTGTCTAACTTTTGTGGGCAGTATGCTTTTGTCTCTATTACAGAGCCCACTAAGGTAGATGAAGCATTTCTGGAGCCTGAGTGGATTCAGGCCATGCAATAAGAATTACATCAGTTCGAGCTTAACAATGTCAGGAAACTGGTCAAACATCCAGATCCTCGCAAGCACAATATCATCGACACAAAGTGGATCTACCGCAACAAGCAAGATGAAAATGGCCTTGTGGTGAGGAATAAGGCACGGCTTGTAGCTCAAGGCTACACACAGGTTGAAGGAATTGATTTCGATGAAACTTTTGCACCTGTTGCTAGACTTGAGGCTATTCGCATATTACTTGCTTATGCTAACCATCATGATATCACTCTATATCAAATGGATGTGAAAAGTGCATTCCTCAATGGTAAGCTTGAGGAAGAAGTGTATGTTGCTCAACCCCCAGGTTTTGAAGATCCAAAGAATCCTGACAAAGTCTTCAGACTCAACAAGGCCCTCTATGGCCTCAAGCAGGCCCCACGGGCTTGGTATGATACTTTGAAGGAACTCTTCATGAAGAAAGGCTTCAAACCCGGTTCACTCTACCCTACTCTTTTCACTAAATCTTATGATGGTGAATTGTTTGTGTGCCAAGTATATGTTGATGATATTACTTTGGCTGTACTGACCAACGTTATAGTGATGAATTTGCATATATGATGAGTGAAGAATATCAAATGTCTAGGATGGGAGAGTTGAAATTCTTCTTAGGTATTCAAATTCGTCAACAACACAATGGCATATTCATATCTCAGGAGAAATACCTCAAGGATGTATTGAGGAAATTCAGCATGCAAGATTGCAAAAGCGTCAAAATTCCTATGCCCACAAATGGCCATCTATACACTGATGAAAATGGTATTGACTTTGATCATAAGGTATACTGCTCCATGATAGGTTCCTTATTATACTTATGTGCATCTAGGCCAGATATAATGCTTAGTGTTTGCATGTGTGCCCGATTTCAAGCTGCACCGAAGGAATCACACCATAAGGCTGTGAAGCATATTCTTCGATATCTAGCTCACACACCAACACTTGGAATATGGTACCCCAAGGGCTCGGCTTTTGGTCTTGTTGGATATTCTGACTCTGACTATGCTGGTGATCGTGTGGATCGCAAGTCAACATCTGGTACATGTCATTTCCTCGAACGATCTTTGGTCTGTTGGTCCTCGAAGAAACAGAATTGCGTATCACTATCTACTGCTGAAGCTGAGTACATTGCCGCTGGTTCTTGCTGTGCCCAATTGCTATGGATGAAGCAAACTCTCAAGGACTACGGCGTCAACATGAAGAATGTACCTCTCTTCTGTGACAATGAGAGTGCCATCAAGATTGCACACAACCCAGTTCAGCACTCGAAGACAAAGCACATTCAGATTCGTCATCATTTTCTTCGTGATCATGTGTTGAAGGGCGACATTTCTATTGAGCATGTGAAGACTGAAGAACAGCTAGCCGATATCTTCACAAAGCCCTTGGATGAGAAGAGATTTAGCAAGTTGCGGTGTGAGCTAACTATCCTAGAATCTTCGAATGTTCTTTGAAAAGGACACTCATCCTAACACTTATGCAAAATTGATGACTTAGATGTGCAACACATGAAGAAACGTTTTTCTTCAATCAATGAAGAATAACACTCTTGGTGTGAAGAAATTAACGAAGAATTTGATTCTCAGAACCCTACGATAATTGTACGCGGTGTCTGAAATCATCATTCTTATACGGTGGGTCACGCGACCACCAAAAGTTGAAATCCCTCAAATTATTCATATTCTTCAACTTTGCATAGTCTTCACTAGTTCCGTCGTTTTTCTTCATTGGATATATATATATATGAGTTTATGTCCTCCATAGCATTCACTTATTGCTATTTCTTCAAGTTGGTTTTCTGCTAAGTGAATGTGATCGGACCCTTCCCCTCTATGCTATACTCAACCCAATCTGTTCACAAATTCTTCATGTGCGCTCTATTTGAAACTCGTTCAAAATCTTCACTATGTCCTTGTCAGCTGAAGAAATTGCAAACGGAACTTTAAAACCTATCTTATCAAAATTTTCGGTTTTGCCGCTCAAACCGTTCCGCATCCCTCGATACACTTATCCACTCACCCACGATCTAACACGATCTCCACCTCTCACTACGTGGGTGACACATGTCATGTGAATGAGAAGGGTCAGGGGCACGTTCGTCCAATTTCTTCGGGCGAGCAGTTTTTCACCATAGCTATAAATACCCCTCCTTCCCTTCCTCACTTCTTTTACTCTGCTCGACCTCTCTCTCTAGCTCGAGCTTCTCAAACCCTAGCGCCGCCGCTACTTCATCGCCGCCGGTGAGGAAGAGCTTCACTGCCTCGACCTCGTCGCCGACGTACTCGCGCCAACCGCAGACATCTTCACTCCGCCGCCGCCGTAGCCGTCTTCCTCCGCCAAGTTAGGGCGTGGAAGATATGCATAGATGAACTTCACATCTCCTCACTCCAGTTCATCGTGTTCTTCATCCAGGGTAAATAAAAGTTACTTTTACTGCCCTCGTTGATTCGAATGATTATCTACAAAATCTTCAAAGGTGTTTTTCTTCATATCTTCACACACTAAACACCTCACAAGTCATCTGTTCTTGATTCGTTTCTCTAAGCATCATTTTTCTTCAAGATTCCTCAATTGTGTGGATCTTCGATCTATACAACTCTGGAACCTAAGACAAAGAACGCTTAGTGAAAATCTTCAAGACTCATCTGGTCAAATTCCTCAAACCTGTTCATTTTGAAAAACCTTCTGAGAACGCATATGACCTCTCCAAATTCCTCGCAACTATACTATGTTCACAGGTACACATGTCAGCTGTTGAATCACTAGGTTCTCATCAACTTAACTCATTTGCAGCGTTCCTCGAAGAAAAGTTGCATACTTCTTCAGAGAATTCAATTGTTCAAATTCCTCAACTGAAGAAAATGGCTGATGGTAAAAGGCCACAGAAGGGAGGAAAGAGGCCTGAGGTAAATACAACGTTTGAGATCCCTGATGACATATATGCTGGATACTGCACACCTACTGAGGAAACCAAGAATGAGCGCAAAGTGCGCATTTAGAAAATAGAGAGAAGATGGGCAAGAGAATGGAGGGAGTACAGATATGTCACTCCTAAGTATATGAAGAAATTCGCACTCAATCCTCCATGCCCAAGAGCTCCATTGGCACCTGGCCAAATTGCTGATCCCACCAGCCTCAAGCGAGGTGAGGACTATCCTAATGAATGGGCCAAGCGCCAAGCCAAGCTGGCTAAGCAAGCCAGAGAAGCAGTGAGGAAATTTAATGAAGACTCTGCTGAGGCCTTTGCTGTCAAGCCAAAGAAGGCTATGTCAAAGAAGCCTGCGCGCAAGCCAAGTGCTTCACCAACAATGCCCTCAAGGCCAAGTTCCTCAGCAATGCCCTCACGGCCAGAATCATCAAATCCCTCACGGCCAATTCCTCATGCTGCTCCTATTCCTCCAAAGTCCTCAGCTCCTCCGCCGAAGCCTTCAGCTGTTCCGACCAAATCCTCAGCACCTGTGCATATCACTTCATACCAAAGGACTGTCGGCATCTCCATTGCCTCAGGTGTCTTCGCTAGTTCCTCAGCTGCACCAAGTTCCTCAGCTGGCCCCTCACTACTGAAGACAAAGGCCACTGCTGGACGAGGTCCACGCCCAAGTCCTCAAAAGAAGCAAGTCGCTTTCCAAGTGTCGTCTAATGAAGACGAAGCTGATGATGATGAACTTGCAGAAATCATCAGAGACAAGCAAGTCAGGGCCGCTAGAGCCAAAGGATCAGAGGTGCCACTACTTTTGGATCCCAAGCTGATCCTCGACTACATTGATGATTGGCACAAGGACCCCAACACACCTTGCCTGACTTCAAGCTGACTCCTGGCCAAAGTCACATGTTGACCCCCTTCATTCAAGAAGAAAAGTGGAAATTTGAGAAGGCCAGGTGTAACACCCCGGATGTAACTTTCCCTATTTGTACTCCAACTCTTGCCGTTTCCGGCGTTAAGTTATTTTATTTTCTCGTGTTCGGGTCTTTGTCTCCATGTGTTGTTGTCGTTGTCATGCATCTCATATCATGTCATCATGTGCATTGCATTTGCATACGTGTTCGTCTCATGCATTCGAGCATTTTCCCCGTTGTCCGTTTTGCATTCCGGCGCTTCGTTCTCCTCCGGTGGTCATTTCTAGTTTTCTTTCATGTGTGGGGATTAAACATTTCCGGATTGGACCGAGACTTGCCAAGCGGCCTTGGTTTACTACCGGTAGACCACCTGTCAAGTTTCGTACCATTTGGACTTCGTTTGATACTCCAACGGTTAACCGAGGGACCGAAAAGGCCTCGTGTGTGTTGCAGCCCAACACCCCTCCAATTTGGCCCAAAACCCACCAAACTCTTCTCCATGTCCTAGAGCGTTCGATCACGATCGCGTGGCCGAAAACCGCACCTCATTTGGACTCTCCTAGCTCCCTCTAGGCCTATATATACACCCCTCCGTTTTCGGATCTTCGTCCTCCCCGAAACCCTAAAACTGCTCCTCCTGCCGACGGACACGTCCGATTCGGGACGGATGTGTCCGCCACCGCCCACCGCCGCCACGTGGCGCCGCCCCGTTGGCTGCGCCAGCCGCCTCCACCGCCAGCCCGCCGCGGCCCGCGGGCGGCCCTCCCCGGCCCGCGCCCTC
>NC_057803.1:328225318-328260538 GCF_018294505.1 Triticum aestivum
CCTCGTCGTCGGCGGCCTCTCCGGCGAGAGCTCCGGCCGCCGCGGCTCTTTTTCTTCCGGCGGTCCTCGAACAGCTACAGTGCCGCGCCGCGCCTCGGTTTCCGTGCAAACCCTAGATCCAGATCCGGAGGTTGTTTTTTTTCCTAAGTCCCCAGAATTTTTAGTTCAAGTGCTCATGTTCGAGGCTCCGTAACTTTGCATCCGTAGCTCCGATTTGGGCATATAGCATATCAAAATGTTCACCTCAGAGAGTACATCATTTCATTCCATTGCATCATTTTCATTTGAGATCATCTTGATGCCCGAAATGCTGTTAGAAGAGGGCTACTTGAGTTAATTGTCAGATATGTTACTCCGTTTAGCACTTTTGTCATTTTTGCCATGATTATTGTGTGCATGCTATGCCCGTGAGTTCTTCATATGTTTTGTTAAGGGTTTTGTCATCTATCCAGAGGTGCAACCCATGTATTTTTAGGATGTGTGTGGTGACTTGTGCAAGCTTGCAAAGTGGTGCACTTGCTAATTCTGTTTTCAGGGACTTGGTGATTTCACTAAGTCCTGGGATTGTTCATCTCATGATGCCATATGTTCTTGTTGTTTCCTAGTGATCTGTGCCTCTTTTGAGGATGATCACTAAGGGAGTTTTGTTAATCTTGTAGTGCTCTATCCATCCATGTCTTTGTTTGCAATTATGGAGCACCCTAGCTTGAGTCAATCGAGCTCTACTTTTGCTTCGTTGCGAATCTGGGCAGATCGTCAACTTGTTTGCGATTTTGCCGATGTTATTGTAGTGCTTGCATTTTGTGCGTTTTTAAGGGATGTATGCTTGTCTTGCCATGACTTGCACCGTAGTGAGTGCATCGAGCTCGTAAACATGCCTTCGTGAGTTATGTTTCAGCATGTCCCAGTTTTCACTAAGTCTGAAAACTGATTATGTTTTTGCTATGTTCGTGTGCTTGTTAGTATATTTTGTGATCCCTTTTGGCTCAAGGTCACTAAGGGCCTTTTGTTAAGCTTGTTGAGTAGCTCCTTGCCATGTCTTTCTTTGTCATGTTCAGGTCCTGTAGCATGTTGTTTTGTTTCTCCGAAGAGGGCTATATGATCTGAAATTCCAGACAAGTGTTAATTTCACTAAGTCTGAGATTTGTTTGTCATTTGCGTTTTTGCCATGCTTGTTCGAACCTATTAATGGATGATTTGGCCGTAGCTCAGTGCTAGACTTTTGTTAAGCATCTTGTGTGCATCCCTGCCATGTATTTTGTTGACATGTTTGGTGGCTATAGCATGTTCATTTCGTTGCATTTAGATGCCTACTTGTTGTAAATCGTAGACCGGTGTCATTTTTGAATCGCTTGCCATTTCCAAACCGTAACTCCGATTCATGCGTTCTTTATATTGTTTTCAAGCGATTTCATCTCATCTTTCCAGTGGCACACTTGGAATTCCAAGTTAAGGCCAGGTTCATGCATTTCCTGTCATATCTTGCATTTTGCATCCCGCATCGCATCCCGCATAGCATATCATCTTTGCATCTTGTTGTTTGAGTTTGCACGTGGTTGATTGTATCCTTGTTGCTTGTTTGTCTTGTTTGGGTAGAGCCGGGAGACGAGTTCGCTAACGAGGAGCCTGTTGAGTTTGCTTTTGAGGATCCAGTCAACTCTGACAACTGTGCAGGCAAGATGATCATACCCTCGAAATCACTACTATCTTTGCTATGCTAGTTTGCTCGCTATTTTGCTATGCCATTGCTACGATGCCTACCACTTGCTTGCAAGCCTCCCAAATTGCCATGTCAAACCTCTAACCCACCATTGTCCTAGCAAACCGTTGATTGGCTATGTTACCGCTTTGCTCAGCCCCTCTTATAGCGTTGCTAGTTGCAGGTGAAGATTGGAGGTCGTTCCTTGTTGGAACATCTTTTATTTACTTGTTGGGATATCATTATATTGCCTTGTTGTCTTAATGCATCTATATACTTGGTAAAGGGTGGAAGGCTCGGCCTCTCGCCTAGTGTTTTGTTCCACTCTTGCCGCCCTAGTTTCCGTCATATCGGTGTTATGTTCCCGGATTTTGCGTTCCTTACGCGGTTGGGTTATAATGGGAACCCCTTGATAGTTCGCCTTGATTAAAGCTTTTCCAGCAATGCCCAACCTTGGTTTTACCATTCGCCACCTAGCCTCTTTTTCCCTTGGGTTACCGGAGCCCAAGGGTCATCTTGTTTTAACCCCCCCCCCCGGGCCAGTGTTCCCTCTGAGTGTTGGTCCGAACCGGGCAGCCTGCGGGGCCACCTCGGGGAAACTTGAGGGTTGGTTTTACTCGTAGCTTGACCTATCTGAGTGTGCCCTGAGAACGAGATATGTGCAGCTCCTATCGGGATTTGTCGGCACATTCGGGCGGTATTGCTGGTCTTGTTTTAACCTGTCGAAGTGTCTTGAGTTACCGAGATACCGAGTCTGATCGGAACGTCTTGGGAGGAGGTCTATTCCTTCGTTGACCGTGAGAGCTTGTCATGGGCTAAGTTGGGACTCCCCTGCAGGGATTGAACTTTCGAAAGCCGTGCATGCGGTTATGGGCAGATGGGAATTTGTTAATGTCCGGTTGTAGATAACTTGAACCTTAATTAATTAAAATGAATCAACCGAGTGTGTTACCGTGATGGCCTCTTCTCGGCGGAGTCCGGGAAGTGGACACAGTGTTGGAGTAATGTTTGCGCAGGTTGCTCTTTAGTTTCTCGCTCGCGCTTTGCCTCCTCTTCTCGCTCTCCTTTGCGAATAAGTTAGCCACCATACATGCTAGTCGCTTGCTGCAGCTCCACTCATATTTTACCTTGCCACACCTATAAGCTTAAATAGTCTTGATCGCGAGGGTGCGAGATTGCTGAGTCCCTGTGGCTCACAGATTACTATTATATCAGATGCAGGGCCTGATGATTCCGCTCCAGAAGACGCGTATGAGCTCAAGTGGGAGTTCGACGAAGACTCTCAACGATACTATGTTTCCTTTCCCGACGATCAGTATTGGTGCCCAGTTGGGGGTGATTGGGACCGTGTCGCATGTTGGGTTCTCTTTTATTTTGGCGCCGTAGTCGGGCCTTGAGTGTATGGATGATGTAATGTTATTTACGTACTTGATTGACGTGGCGAGTGTAAGCCAACTATGTTATCTCCCCTTTTATTATTATTACTTGGGATGTTGTGAAGATTTCCTAACTTGCGACATATGCCTTCAATGCGATTATGTCTCTAAGTCGTGCCTCGACACGTGGGAGCTATAGTCACATCGAGGGTGTTACACCAGGCAGATCAAGAAAGCGCAGTACAAGAAGGAGAAATTTCTGAAGAACAACGTTGTCACTATGACAACTGATGAACTTGTAAAAATCCAATCTGAAATCAAAACCCTCAGCGATGACTTCAAAGCCTACTATGCTGATTGGCAAGGAGCCAAAGTTATATTTGTAAAGATAACTGAACAGTTCACTTCAAATGCTGCTGCCCCAACGCAACAGGAAATTCCTCAGGCTGAAGCATCTGCTCAGCCGACTGAAGAACATGCCAGCACTGCTGATGAAAATCAGGCTGCTGAAGAAAATGTGAGTTCCAGGGCTGATGACTGCACTCCAGCCGCTGAAGAAATTGCCAGGGCATCCACTTGTGGTGCGCCTGAAGAAACTGAAGAAATCAGGGCAACTGCATCAGTTGTGCCTGAAGAAAATCAACCAGATTCCTCAGCTGCTCCGGCACCAACTTCAACTCCAATCCTTCCATCTGCATCAGATGTGAAGAAGACCAAGGCTGCAGAGCGTGCTACAGTGAAGAAAAGGAAAGCATCAGCTGCTTCAGATTCTTCAGCTCCAAAGAAAATGAAGCCTGTGACAAGTTCATTTGCACATCCGATTGATGTTGTTCCCATCTCAACCAGGACATCAAAGGACCTTGTTCCTTTTGATGAAGAATGTGTGATCCCCAGCGGATCTGATGAAGAAACTCATTCTGCTGCCTCGTCTGAACCATTGGATGAAGAAATTGAAGTGGATGCGATCCCTTCAACACCTATCATCTCCTTGCCTATGCCTCAGTTCACAGCTGAAGACGCTGGCGTTGAAGAAATGGAAGATGATGATGTGGACATTGGCTGCTCCACACCCGTCATCAGTGATGAATTCTGGGAAAGTCAGCATCCAAACTCTCCAATGTTCACTCCTCTACAGCAAATTCCTCAGTCCCCCACACAAACTGTTCACATGGGCTCTGAAGAAACTCATCCCACTGCATCTGTCCATGAGGAAATTCCAGCCACTAGCGCTGATGAAACTGCTACTGTTGCACAACCATGCAGACTGCCACTGAGGAGGAACCAGAAATTCCTCTGCCTGAAGAACCTGCGATTGAGATTCCTGAAGTCGTGATGCAACTCACTGACACTCCTCTGCCGAAGCCAAAGGATCCATTCTCACGCAAGCAAAAGTTCAAGGCTGATGATTTCTTCGGCGAGCACGTATTCTTCGAATATTACAACCCATATGACTCTGCTCGCATTAGGAAGAGGCATTTCTGGACTGCTAGTCAAGCCAATTTCTATTCCTTAGTGTTGTTCAACAAGGAGAAGATTTTCTACCATGAGCATATTCCTCACGTGGATATGGAATCTCTGCCGTGCTTCGCACCAGTCCTCAATGTTCTTCACGATGTTGGGCTGCTCAACTTTTGCTCTGACATCTGCGATTGGAATGAGGAACTTATTCTTCAATTCTATGCAACGCTGCACATCACCGGAGATGCTGAAGATGTGAATTCATGGGTGCTGGACTGAATGTCTGAAAACACTCACTACACTGCACCAGCCTCTTAATTGCTTCGTGCTCTACCACTCAGTCCTCCCCTTGAAGAAGCTTGCTGCATCCACAGTGAACCTGAGCTCACACATCATTACATGCAGGTGCTGATGAAACTTTTGAAGCCAGGTCAAGCACCAAGAACCAAATTCCTCGTGAAGGAATTGTTGTACGTGCCCAGAACTGTCTATCGTATTCTTACGAGGACAATCAGTCCTATCAAAGGCCACGACTCATCTGATGAGGAAATTGTTGGCATCATGAAGAATCTGGTATTCAACATCGTTCATGGCATTCCTGTCAATTATCATGATTTCTTCATGAGGACTATGGCCAATGTTGCACTGTCTCCGTTTGAGTTGAAGCCTTATGCACCTTGGATCATGAGATTCCTCAAGACAAGGTCTTCACTCAACTACAAAGCTGATTTCCAGAATCATCTCAGCTACTTGCCCCCAATTAAAGTCCTCAAGCAGACATATTCCTCAGTTGATGGAAAGGGCAAGGCACCAGCTGTAATTGATGAAGGCATTCGTCCATTGGATGGTCAGTTTCGCAAAGCTGCATCTTATTCCACCAATGATGACTCTGCCACACATGACTCTGCCAATGCACCTAAGTCCACTCCTCAAGCCACTGCTCCGCGCGTGATGAATGACCGTGAACTTCTGCTTAGTCTTCACCAGAAGGTGGATCGAAATCACAAATGGGTTAAGCGTCAGTTTGGTTCACTTCTTCACAACATGACTGCCACACACAATGCAGTGAAGAAAAACCACTAGTACCTCCATCAAGTCTTCGGTCGCACCTGGGCAATCCTATCACATATGTATGGTGAAGAAGATCTGAAGAACATGGGTCTTAATGAAGATTTTGACTGGTCTGCACCTCCACCGAAGAAATTCAAGAAGGTCAAGGTTCCTTCTCTGGTGGCTAGCTCATATTCTTCATCGTGCGACACTGATGAACATGAAGATTTGGACGACACTGCGGCAGGCCCTACATCAACAAACGACCCCAACAATGATGGCGCTCCTTCATCAACATGATTATCTTCAGGGGCGTTAGTCCTCATTTTCGATCCTTTTGGTCATTCGATGACAAAGGGGGAGAAATATGAGTTAGTCTTCAAGCGGGTCTACTATATTGGTGTTTTTTTGCTAAGTTACAACTCTCGTTCTTCTAAAACTTTATTAGATCGAGTTGTAATCTTAAACCCGATGGTGCTCTGATACTTTTGATGCACTATGCTCTGATACTCTTAATGCACTATTCTGCATGCTTATTCCTTGTTAATATTATTGCACACATGCTGAATTTCATCAGGCACCATATTTCATCATGCATTTCAAATTCTTCATATTATATGTTAAATGCGTGTATGAATTACAAGATATAGGGGGAGACCTCCATGATTCAACTATTCAAGTGTGCATTGCTTCAAAAGCAAATTCCTCACTATGCACATCTTCAGGGGGAGTTCTTCTATATCTTGCAATCAAATTCCTCAATATCAGTATTTACACTTCATATGTTTATCCCCGTTGAAAACTTAACCTATATTGTCATCAATCACCAAAAAGGGGGAGATTGTAAGTGCATCTAGTGCCCCTTAGTGATTTTGGTGTATTGAGGACTTATAGGTTAAGGGACTAATGTGTGTGTGAGTGTACACAGGTCTATAAGTCTATGAGGAGTTTGATATTTACAGGAAAAGTCGACCCCTAAAAATGAATATCTTCGACTAAAGATTTTGGTATTTCTGAAGACTTTCATGAAGACTTTGAAAGTAAAGAAATTGGTGTGTCCGTGAAGACTTGATATTCATGCGAGAAATATGAAGCTTGAAGACTTTCGTTTTCATAGTTTTGTTTTTCTCTTTCTTGAGTTATAGGAAACACCGTACTGTTAAAGGAGGTCGAGGAAATACTAAAGAAAAATTTCCATGTGATGCTCAACTCAAATCCTACAACTACCAATCCCTTCGAGTGAAGCCATTGGAAATCTCATACAGTTCAGTCAATTTCTTTAGTGACAGAGACGAAGTTCTTATGGTCTCTGAGGAATTTCTCCTGACTGAGGAGTTAGGAATTCGCCAGTACGGATTGCCTACACGGTGAGGAACATGATAGCCCTGAGGATTTTGCTACTCAAAATTCCGACCGTTGTTGTGCTATGCGCCAGCTGTCCCAAAATATCTATCCACCTAACGGTCATATCATTGAAGGGCATTTATGTCTTATCATGTCGGGCTGCTCCCTAGGCTATAAATAGCCGCCCCTACAACCATTAGCTGGTTGGCTGCTCCGAGAGAAACTGACACTTGTCATTTGAGAGCAACCCATCCTCCGAGGACTTTGAGCGAAAATCATCAAGTGAGGAAAAACCAAAAACCCAAAACCCAAACACCTAACAACCCCAAGTGATTGAGCATCACTGAAGAGATTGATCCTGAGTGGATCCGACGCTTGTTACCTTCGAAGACTATGCTTCTTCCAGACGGTTAGGCGTCACTGTCTAGAGCATCCAAGAGGAATAGTGGATTGCCGAGTGACCAAGTTTGTGAAGGTTTGGAAGTCGCCTGAAGACTTACCACGAGTGATTGGACGAGGTTTGTGTGACCTTAGTTCAAGGAGAATACGGTGAGGACTGGGTGTCTTGGACTAAGTGTCCTTGACTGGGTGTCCGGGACTGTGTGTCCTCGAGTTTAAATACTCAGCCGCTCCAACCAGACGTACAACTGAGACAGCAGTTGTCGGCGTTCTAGGAACGGGGGTCCCCAGACTTGCCTGCCTGCGGCCTGCGGCGTGGCTCAAAGGGGGGCCCAGCACGGCCCATCTTCATCAACACAGACCCAAGACCCTCGCGAGGGGTCAAGCCTCATGGGGCGGACGACACGGAGCTTCCTCAGGCACGGCCTCATCAGGCTGGCCCGCGAGGAGGCGGAGAGATCAAGGCAAGGTACCTCACGAGGTGCCCGTGACACAAGCCATGACGACCAAAGGCGCCAGGCGGGCGCCAGCCGCGCAGTGTCCTCCTTTCCTCTTTGGTGCAAAGGGAGCAAGCGCAGGCGAGAGCATCAAGCAAAGGCACCCGTTTCGGTGCAACGAGACCAAGACCAGTCCAACGGCAGGGAGGAAGTCATTGTGGAGCCCCAGCCAGCGTCACCACCAGAGCCTTTGGCAGGCGAGGACCAACTTTAGTTAGGATAAGTGTACCAAATGTTCCCCTTCAAAGTGGCCAATTGTTGGCGCCCTTCCCGCTCAATATTTGGGAAGAGGCCCAGGGCCTTTGCCTATAAATAGGACTAGACACCCACAAGGTAGAAAGATCGGATCGCAATCGAGAAGAGAGAGAGAGAGAAGGGTGACTGAACTCCTCCTAGCAGTTCGTCGCCCCAGCCAAGAACAGACCTTCGCGAGGCTGTTCTTCCTTGTATTGCTCATCATCATCAGCCCAAGAGGCAATCCACCACACCACACACTGGAGTAGGGTATTACACCACAACGGTGGCCCGAACCAGTATAAACCCTGTGTCTCTTGTGCTGTTCTTTCATAGCTTAGATTTTAGCGAGGCGGAGGGGTGCAGGTAGGTAGAAGGCGAAATCTCCGCGCGCACCCCAGTGTTCAAACCTCAAGGGTCTGCCGGAACCCAAAATCCGACATTTGGCGCGCCAGGTAGGGGTGCGCCGGAATTCGTCTTCCACCACCCCGTTCTCCTCCGACCATCGCGTCCATGTCTGACGCTCGTCGGGCCCGTGCCGAGCGCCGGGCCGCTCTCGCCTCCCGCGTCGCCCAGACGGCTCCTGTCGGCGGGCGTCCACGCCGTTCCCCATCACCTGCCGTCAACGCCGCCACCAGCCCGGCAGGGGACGAGCAGCAAGCGTCGTCTCAGCATCCGTCCGTGCGGCAAGACGGCCGCATCGCTACTCCCTCGCTCACCCCAGCTGGTTCTTCGTCCCGCGTGCTCCGCGCACCCATGGAGGCTCGAGCTGCGCTCATCGTGGCAAAAGAGCTCCTGCGCTACCGTCCCGTCGACGACGTCTACGAAGAATGGCTCAACCGCGTCGCCGAGCTCGTCCGCGCCGCATTGGGCTCTCCTGCACCGTCCATTCCGCTGCACCGCACCCCGCCCCGCGCGGGTGACGAAGCTCCGGGGGCGCCCCAGCCGCCTCCTCCTCAAGAAGGCGCCATGGCTCCAAGGCGCGTGGCCCTTGGGCGGAACCCGCTCCGTCAGGTGCCAGTGCGGCAAGAACAGAGCTGCCAAGAAGTCCCTCGCCCGCAAGAAGCTGCCCGGGCACTCCCTGCTCCAGCACGCCGCGACCATGCTCCTGCTCCCGCACGTCAAGACCCTGCGCTGCTCCAAGCTGCAGCGCGTGGGGACATGCAAGACCAAGCTCTCCGTCACCCAAGGCCTCCCGTGGCCACAGCAGGCTATCGTGCCTTCACTACCGAGCTACGTAGCGTCGCGTGGCCTGGCAAGTTCAAGCCAGACCTGCCTCCTCGTTACGACGGCACGGCCGACCCTGCGGAGTTCCTCCAGCTCTATGAGCTGGGCATCGAAGCTGCCAACGGAGACGAGAAGGTCATGGCGAACTGGTTTCCCATGGCGCTCAAGGACGGAGCCCGCGCCTGGCTCCTGAACCTGGCTCCAGGCACGATCTCCTCCTGGGACGAGATGCGCACCCGCTTCATCGCCAACTTCCAAGGTACTCGCGACCGGCCACCCGCCGTGAGCGACATGCGCTGCATCAAGCAACAACCCTGCAGAAGTACATCCAGCGCTTCAACAATGCACGCCTCAAGATTCCCAAGGTGACCGAGGAGGCCATCATCTCAGCCTTCTCCGACGGCGTGCGCGATGTCAAGATGAAGGAGGAGCTGGCGATGCATGAAGACCTGGTCACTTCCTTGGAGTTGTTCAACTTGGCAACCAAGTGCGCCAGTGCTGAAGAAGGGCGTCTCTCCCTCCTCGAGCTGCCTGCCGCAGACCCAGAAGAGAAGAAGCCCAAGGCCAAGGATGTGAAGCGCAAGGGGGCTGCCGTGCTCGCGGCAGAACCAGACACCAAGCGGGGCAGAGATCAGCCTGAATCTTCCAAGGGCAGTCGGTACTGTGAGTGCATCTAGTGCCCCTTAGTGATTTTGGTGTATTGAAGACTTATAGGTTAAGGGACTAATGCGTGTGTGAGTGTACACAGGTCTATAAGTCTATGAGGAGTTTGATATTTACAGGAAAAGTCAACCCCTAAAAATGAATATCTTCGACTAAAGATTTTGGTATTTCTGAAGACTTTCATGAAGACTTTGAAAGTGAAGAAATTGGTGTGTCCGTGAAGACTTGATATTCATGCGAGAAATATGAAGCTTGAAGACTTTCATTTTCATAGTTTTGTTTTTCTCTTTCTTGAGTCATAGGAAACACCGTACTGTTAAAGGGGGTCGAGGAAATACTAAGGAAAAATTTCCATGTGATGCTCAACTCAAATCCTACACCTACCAATCCCTTCGAGTGAAGCCATTGGAAATCTCATACAGTTCAGTCAATTTCTTCAGTGACAGAGACGAAGTTCTTCTGGTCTCTGAGGCATTTGTCCTGACTGAGGAGTTAGGAATTCACCAGTGCGGATTGCCTACACAGTGAGGAACATGATAGCCCTGAGGATTTTGCTACTCAAAATTCCGACCGTTGCTGTGCTATGCGCCAGCTGTCCCAAAATATCTATCCACCTAACGGTCATATCATTGAAGGGCATTTATGTCTTATCATGTCGGGCTGCTCCCTAGGCTATAAATAGCCGCCCCTACAACCACTAGCTGGTTGGCTGCTCCGAGAGAAACTGACACTTGTCATTTGAGAGCAACCCATCCTCCGAGGACTTTGAGCGAAAATCATCAAGTGAGGAAAAACCAAAAACTCAAAACCTAAACACCTACAAACCCCCAAGTGATTGAGCATCACTGAAGAGATTGATCCTGAGTGGATCCGACGCTTGTTACCTTTGAAGACTGTGCTTCTTCCAGACGGTTAGGCGTCACGGTCTAGAGCATCCAAGAGGAATAGTGGATCGCCGAGTGAACAAGTTTGTGAAGGTTTGGAAGTCGCCTGAAGACTTACCACGAGTGATTGGACGAGGTCTGTGTGACCTTAGTTCAAGGAGAATACGGTGAGGACTGGGTGTCTTGGACTAAGTGTCCTTGACTGGGTGTCTGGGACTGTGTGTCCTTGAGTTTAAATACTCAGCCGCTCCAACCAGACGTACAACTGAGACAGCAGTTGGAACTGGTCTACCAAATCATTGTCTTCACCGAGCTTACTGGTTTTATTTTCTCAACTCTTTCATTTCCTCATAACTGTGATGTATGTTTGTTCATATTTGTGTTTCAAGACTTTGACTGAAGACTTTCTCAATTTCCTCAGTTCAATTTCTTCAGTCTGTTTGTCTTCATCCTGAGTTATCCTGTGATTATGCTACCTGTACTCTGTGCATGTCTTCATTTCATCATGATGACTATGCTTGTATTCTGTTGTGTTTACTTTTGAGTGCTTATTCCGCTGCTAGTAGTTCTTCGCTAAGGAATTTCCTCACCAGCAAATTCCTCAGTGAAGAATTTCGTAAAAATTGCCTATTCACCCCCCCCCTCTAGTCGATATAACGCACTTTCAGGAACCAATCTAGGGCTCCAGTGGAGCTGTTCTGTCGGGGAAACTTCCCTCCGGGAGGGGGAAATCATCATCATCGTCATCACCAATGATCCTCTCATCGGGAGGGGGTCAATCTCCATCAACATCTTCACCAGCACCATCTCATCTCAAACCCTAGTTCATCTCTTGTATCTAATCTTTGTATCCAAACCTCAGATTGGTACCTGTGGGTTGCTATAGTATTGATTACTCCTTGTAGTTGATGCTAGTTGGTTTACTTGGTGGAAGATCATATGTTCAGATCCATTATGCATATTAATACCCCTCCGATTATGAACATGAATATGCTTTGTGAGTAGTTACATTTGTTCCTGAGGACATGGGAGAAGTCTTTCTATAAGTAGTCATGTGAATTTGGTATTTGTTTGATATTTTTGTAACACCCACGATGCGGCTATATCTCCCACGTGTCGGGGCACGACTTAGAGGCATAACCGCATGGTAGGCATGTCGCAAGAGGGGTAATCTTTACACATCCCTAGTACTAAATAAGAAAGGGATAAAGAGTTGGCTTACAATCGCCACTTCACACAATACATAAATATAGCATACATCATCCAGAATACAATCAAGGTCCGACTACGGAACCAAAATAAAGAAAGACAACCCCAAAAGCTGGATCCCCGATCGCCCCAACTGGGCTCCTCTACTGATCATACGGAAAAGAAATATAGTAACGGCCCGAATCCTTATCGAACTCCCACTTGAGTTCGGTAGCGTCCCCTGCACTGGCATCATCGGCACCTGCATCTATTTTGGAAGTATCTGTGAGTCACGGGGACTCAGCAATCTCACACCCTCGCGATCAAGACTATTTAAGCTTAAGGGTAGTAAAGGGGTAGTGAGGTGGAGCTGCAGCAAGCACTAGCATATATGGTGGCTAACTTACGCAAAACAGAGCGAGAAGAGAAGCAAAGCACGGTCGAGAAGCTAATAGTGATCAAGAAGTGATCCTGAAAGCTACTTACGTTCAAGCATAACACGAGACTGTGTTCTCTTCCCGGACTCCGCCGAAAAGAGACCATCACGGCTACACACGCAGTTGATTCATTTTAATTAAGTTAAGTGTCAAGTTTTCTACAGCCGAATATTAACAAATTCCTATCTGCCCATAACCGCTGGCACGGCTTTCACAAGTTCAAAACCCTGCAGGGGTGTCCCAACTTAGCCCATCACAAGCTCTCACGGTCAACGAAGGATATTCCTTCTCCCGGGAAGACCCGATCAGTCTCGGAATCCCGGTTACAAGACATTTCGACAATGGTAAAACAAGATCAGCAAAGCCGCCCGATGTGCCGACAAATCCCTATAGGAGTCGCATGTATCTCATTCTCAGTGCACACCGGATAGGTCAAGCTACGAGTAAAAACCAACCCTCGAGTTGCCCCGAGGTGGCCCTGCAGGCTGCCCGTTTCAGACCAACACTTAGAGGAACACTGGCCCGGGGGGGTTTAAAATAAAGATGACCCTTGAGTCTGCAGAACCCAAGAGAAGGTATATGGTGGTAGGTAGGCAAATGATAAAACCAAGGTTGGGGCTTGCTGGAGGAGTTTTATTCAAGGCGAACTATCAAGGGGTTCCAATAACACCCAACCGCGTAAGGAACGCAAAATCAAGGAACATAACACCGGTATGACGTAAACTAGGGCGGCAAGAGTGGAACAAAACACCAGGCATAAGGCCGAGCCTTCCACCCTTGACCAAGTATATAGATGCATTAAAGTAAACAAGATATAATAATGATATCCCAACAATAACCATGTTCCAACATGGAACAAACTCCAACTTCACCTGCAACTAGCAACGCTATAAGAGGGGCTGAGCAAAGCGGTAACATAGCCAAACAACGGTTTGCTAGGAAAGGTGGATTAGAGGCTTGACATGGCAATATGGGAGGCATGATATAGCAAGTGGTAGGTATCGAGACATAGCAATAGAGCGAACAACTAGCAAGCAAAGATAGAAGTGATTTCGAGGGTATGGTCATCTTGCCTGCAAAATTCTCAGAGTTGACGAAAGCTTGATCCTCGTTAGCGTACTCAACGGGTTCCTCGATCATGTACTCGTCTCCCGGCTCTACCCAAAGCAAGAACACAAGGAAAGGACCAACAATCAATCAAAGTGCAATGCGCAAGCAACATGATGCAAAGCATGACATGATATGTGAGATGTGATATGCAATGCATATGCGTGCTCCGGAAGGGAAATATTGAACCAGGCATCAACTTGGCCAACCAAGCATGTCTCTGGAAAGATGAGATGATTTCGGTCGAAATCGATATAAAGATCACTGAAATCGGATGCACGGTTTGCAAATGGCAAGCAGCTACAGGAACAGATCATAGCAAAAAAATGCATGGCATGAATCTAATCAAAGCCTAGAACAAAAGTCCCTTACTGATCATGAGCCCAAAAGGTACAGAAAATATGATGGCACCCATGTAAACCTAGCAAGTTTTATTAACAGGTTCAGACTTAGCAGAAAACTGAGCATGGCATAAACAGAATTATGAAAGCATCTTTGCGAGCTTGATTCACTCACCACAAGGCATTGCATGACAAGATAAGCATACTACCAGCAAGAAGACATGATCATAAGGCTAACCATGGGAACAACAAGTTTATAGCATGCTTGGATCAACTACAACAACCATGGCAAAATTGATTAACATGTAAACAATCTGCCAGGAACATTTTACAGCAAAAGTAGAGCAAGATTAAGTCATCCTAGGGCACTCCATAATTGCAAACAGGGGCATGGATGGATAGAGCACAACCATATGTCCAAATCATCTTTATTGAAGCAACTTAAAACAAGCATGGATCTCACTGTAGCATCTAGTTTACATGGCATAAAAATAACAGCAGAACAAGGACTTAGTAAAATCCTAAGTCCCTGAAATCAGCAATAACACGAAGGCTACCTTGCATGCTTGTGTTAGTCACCACATTGATCACAAAAATACATGGCAAACACACCTGTAAAGATGGCATGGCATAGATCAAAATACATGTAGAGCTCATGCCCATATGCAGCACACAACAAATGTAGCAAAAATAACAAATCCTCATACTCTGATAAGAATCAGCACCTAACAATTTATAGCACTATTGCATCCATGATTTGGGTATCAAGATGGACTCAAACAAGCATGCCACAATGGAACAAAATGAAGAGCACATCATGATGAACATTTTGATATATCACACGCACAAAATGGAGCAGCACACATAAAGTTATGGCATGATTAACAAAGCAATAAAATAATGCAGAAAAAGACTTGGTGGAGAAAACGAGGTCAACCGTTTGGATCTAGGGTTACCGCGCGTTTTACGAAGACGGCCGGAGTTCGTCGCCGCGGTGGCCGGAGTTTCACCGGAGAGGGGCGTTGGCAAGGTGGAGAGGCGGATCCGGCGAAGGGTGACCGGATCCGGCCGGAGGACGCGGCGGCACGCGGCGCAGGGTCGTCGACGGAGGGCGGCGGAGTTCGCCGAAGGTGGCGGAGCTCAGAGTGGAGGTGGCGACCGGTGAGCAGGGAGGCACGGGGAGGCGGAGATCGGCGGCGCGGCTCGCGGGCGGCGGCGGGTGATGACCCACAAGTATAGGGGATCTATCGTAGTCCTTTTGATAAGTAAGAGTGTCGAACCCAACAAGGAGCAGAAGGAAATGATAAGCGGTTTTCAGCAAGGTATTCTCTGCAAGTACTGAAATAAGTGGTAACAGATAGTTTTGTGATAAGATAATTTTTAACGAGCAACAAGTAACAAAAGTAAATAAAGTGCAGCAAGGTGGCCCAATCCTTTTTGTAGCAAAGGACAAGCCTGGACAAACTCTTATATAAGGAAAAGCGCTCCCGAGGACACATGGGAATATCGTCAAGCTAGTTTTCATCACGTTCATATGATTCGCGTTCGGTACTTTGATAATTTGACATGTGGGTAGACCGGTTCTTGGGTGTTGTTCTTACTAGGACAAGCATCCCACTTATGATTAACCTTTATTGCAAGCATCCGCAACTACAACAAAAGTATTAAGGTAAACATAACCATAGCATGAAACATATGGATCCAAATCAGGCCCTTACGAAGCAACGCATAAACTAGGGTTTAAGCTTCTGTCACTCTAGCAACCCATCATCTACTTATTACTTCCCAATGCCTTCCTATAGGCCCAAATAATGGTGAAGTGTTATGTAGTCGACATTCACATAATACCACTAGAGGCTAGACAACATACATCTTATCAAAATATCGAACGAATACCAAATTCACATGACTACTAATAGCAAGACTTCTCCCTTGTCCTCAGGAACAAACGTAACTACTCACAAAGCATATTCATGTTCATAATCAGAGGGGTAATAATATGCATAAAGGATCTGAACATATGATCTTTCACCAATTAAACCAACTAGCATCAACTACAAGGAGTAATTAACACTACTAGCAACCTACTAGCACCAATCCCGGACTTGGAGACAAGAATTGGATACAAGAGATGAACTAGGGTTTTGAGATGAGATGGTGTTGATGAAGATGTTGGTGGAGATTGCCCTCTCCCGATGAGAGGAGCATTAGTGATGACGATGGCGATGATTTCCCCCTCCGGGAGGGAAGTTTCCCCGACAGAACAGCTCTGTCGGAGCCCTAGATTGGTTCCGCCGAGGTTCCGCCTCGTGGCAGCGGAGTTTCGTCCCGAAAGGTTGCTTCTTCTTTTTTTCTCGACAAAAGACTTCATATAGGAGAAGATGGTCGTCGGAGAGCCACCAGGGGGCCCACGAGGTAGGGGGCGCGCCCTAGGGGGGAGGCGCCCCCCACCCTCGTGAAAAGGGTGTGGGCCCCCTGGTCTTCATCTTTGGCGAGGATTTTTCATTATTTATTATAAGGTATTCCGTGGAGTTTCAGGACTTTTGGAGTTGTGCAGAATAGGTCTCTAATATTTGCTCCTTTTCCAGCCCACAATTCCAGTTGCCTGCATTCTCCCTCCTTATGTAAACCTTGTAAAATAAGAGAGAATAGCCATAAGTATTGTGACATAATGTTAAATAACAGCCCATAATGCAATAAATATCGATATAAAAGCATGATGCAAAATGGACGTATCAACTCCCCCAAGCTTAGACCTCGCTTGTCCTCAAGCGAAAGCCGATAACAATAAATATGTCCCCATGTTTAGAGGTAGAGGCGTCGATAAAAATAAAAATACGGACATGAGGGCATCATGATTATTCTCATAACAGCAACATACATAGATATTGTCATATGATTACTTATGTTCAAGTGATGATCTATTCACAATGCAAAAGTATGAATCAAAAACCTTATTGAGAACCAACAAACTATAACCTCGGTCATTGAAGCAATTGCAATTTATCATAACATCATAAAGAGTCTATGTCAGAGCTAAAAAGCAAGTCCACATACTCAACTATCATCTAGTCCTTCATAATTGCTAACACTCGCGCAATACTTGTGGTTACGGAGTTTTAGTCGGACACAGAGAAAGATAGGGGCTTATAGTTTCGCCCCACAACCTTTTTACCTCGAGGGTAATGCCAACAATAATAACTCATGCCCCCCTACATCCAATTTATATATATATATATATATATATATATATATATATCAGGTTCTTTCCAACATGTTGGGCTTGCCAAAGGATAAAATGAAAAAGGGAGAGGTGAAGATCACTATGACACTTGCATAAGGTAGAAGATAATAATAAAAGATAGGCCCTTCGCAGAGGGAAGCAGAGGTTGCCATGCGCTTTTATGGTTGGATGCACAAAATCTTAATGCGAAAGAACGTCACTTTATATTGCCCCTTGTGATATGAACCTTTATTATGCAGTCCGTCACTTCTATTACTTCCATATCACAAGATCGTATAAAGCTTATTTCTCCCACACTAATCATATATATTTAGAGAAATTTTTATTGCTTTGCACCAATGACAACTTACTTGAAGGATCTTACTCAATCCATAGGTAGATATGGTGGACTCTCATGGCAAAACTGGTTTAAGGGTATTTGGAAGCACAAGTAGTATCTCTACTTGGTGCTGAGAATTTGGCTAGCATGAGGGGGAAAGGCAAGATCAACATGTTGAATGATCCATGACAACATACTTTATCTCAGATATAAGAAAACATAACCCATTACGTTGTCTTCCTTGTCCAACATCAACTCTTTAGCATGTCATATTTTGATGAGTGTTCCCAATTATAAAAGATGTCAATAATAGTATATTTATATGTGAAACCTCTCTTTCCTTATTACTTCCTATTAATTGCAACGATGACCAAAGCTATGTCTGCCAACTCCCAACAACTTTTAATCATCACACTCTTTCTATGTGAAGTCATTACTATCAATAAGATCAATATGAACTTTTGTTTCTTTTTATTCTTTTTCTTTTTTCTTTTATTCACCCAAGATCATAGCAAGAAAATCAAGCCCTTGACTCAACACTAATCTTTATTATATAGCTCACAAACTCGATTACATAGAAGGATAATAAAGCAAAACTTACAACTAGATCATGCCATAAACTTTATTCTACTAGATCAAAATACTACTAATAGGATCGAACTAAGGAAAACGGTAAAGATAGGAGTTGTGATTGTGATACGATACCGGGACACCTCCCCCAAGCTTGGCGGTTGCCAAGGGGAGTGCCCATACCCGTGTTATTATATCTCCTTCTTTGTTGTTGGTGAAATATTCTTGGTGATGATTCCTCTCAGGATATGATTCTCCTCCTCGAGCTTGTTGACTTGCTGCTTGAGGTCCATTGTTTCCTTACGAAGCTTTCCTGTGACGGCTAAAGCTCCTTGCACCCAAGGGTGTTTCATAGCTGCGGGAGAACAAGAAAGAAATCTAACATTGGAAGGGATAACCGAGTTTGGAATAGCTGAGCTTTGTAGTTCCCCCATCGTGAACCCAGCTCGGAAGCGAGAGGTGACTTCTTGATCCTCCATGGCATCTACCCTCATTAAGTCAGCCTCCATCTCTTCCTCCATTGCTGGCCCAAAGTGGTCAGGGTCACTGTTTGCCCTTGGTTCCGGTGCCGGATTAGATACCCGGCTCTCCCCGACTGACTCTTGAGAAGACATCTTGCTCTAATCTGCAGCAGCCACAACTCGAAACAAAAACAGAGGATATTTGCGTGATACGGGAGTCAAAACCTTCGGGAGAATATATAGTGAATTTTTACCGACCAAAGTACGTATCTTGCAAGAAAACGGAGTCTGGAAGGCACACGAGGTGCTCACGAGGTAGGGGGCGCGCCCAGGGCGGTAGGGCGCGCCCTCCACCCTCGTGGGGCCCTCGTGTCCTTCTCGGACTGCTACTTACTTTTCTATTTTTCTAAATATTCCAAAACGGAGAAATATTGCCTTAAAAATTGTTTTGGAGTTGGTTTACTTACCATACCACATACCTATTCCTTTTCGGAGTCTGAAACATTCTGGAAGGTGTCCCTTATGTATTCCTCCGGGGTTACGGTTTCAATAATATTGGTTTCAACATTTATGGGATTACCTGAGATATAATGTTTAATTCTCTGACTGTTTACCACCTTCGGATTTGTGCCTTCGAAGTTGTTGATTTTTATGGCACCGGAACGATAGACCTCCTCGATAACATAGGGGCCTTCCCATTTAGAGAGAAGTTTTCCTGCAAAAAATCTTAAACAAGAGTTGTATAGCAATACATAATCACCTACATTAAACTCGCGCTTTTGTATCCTTTTGTCATGCCATCTTTTAACCTTTTGTTTAAACAACTTGGCATTTTCATAGGCTTGGGTTCTCCATTCATCAAGTGAGCTAATATCAAACAACCTCTTTTCACCGGCAAGTTTGAAATCATAGTTGAGCTCTTTAATAGCCCAATATGCCTTATGTTCTAGTTCGAGAGGTAAGTGACATGCTTTTCCATATACCATTTTATACGGAGACATACCCATAGGATTTTTATATGCAGTTCTATAGGCCCATAATGCATCATCAAGTTTCTTGGACCAATTCTTTCTAGACCTATTGACAGTCTTTTGCAAAATTAATTTGAATTCTCTATTACTCAATTCTACTTGACCACTAGACTGTGGGTGATACGGAGATGCAATTCTATGATTGACGTCATATTTAGCAAGCATTTTACGGAAATCACCATGAATAAAATGTGAACCACCATCAGTCATTAAATATCTAGGGACTCCAAACCTCAAAAAAATAACTTCTTTAAGCATTTTAATAGAAGTGTTATGATCAACACTACTCGTTGGAATAGCTTCTACCCACTTAGTAACGTAATCAACAGCAACTAAAATATGTGTATATCCATTAGAGGCAGGAAAAGGTCCCATATAATGAAAGCCCCAAACATCAAACGGTTCAATAACAAGTGAATAATTCATAGGCATTTCTTGACGTCTACTAATATTACCAATTCTTTGACATTCATCACAAGATAGGACAAACTTACAGGCATCCTTGAAGAGAGTAGGCCAATAAAAACCGGATTGCAATACCTTATGTGCAATTCTATCTCCCGCGTGGTGTCCTCCATAAGTTTCGAAGTGGCACTTGCGTAGGATCTATTCCTGTTCATGCTGAGGTACACAACGTCTAATAACACCATCTACTCCTTCTTTATAAAGATGTGGGTCATCCCAGAAGTAATGTCTCAAATCATAGAAGAACTTTTTCTTTTGTTGGTATGTGAAGCTAGGTGGTATAAATTTAGCAACTATGTAATTAGCACAATCAGCATACCAAGGGGTACTACGAGAAGTACTTATGACATTTAATTGTTCATCAGGAAAGCTATCATCAATAGGTAGTGGGTCATCAAGAACATTCTCTAACCTAGATAAAATTGTCTGCAAAATGGTTCTCAGCTCCTTTTCTATCAACAATATGCAAATCAAATTCTTGTAGCAAGAGAACCCATCTAATAAGTCTAGGTTTAGCATCTTTCTTCTCCATAAGATATTTAATAGCAGCATGATCAGTGTGGATAGTTACTTTAGAATCAACAATATAAGGTCTGAACTTATCACAAGCAAATACAACTGCTAGAAGTTCCTTTTCAGTAGTAGCATAATTTCTTTGAGCATTGTCTAGAGTCTTACTAGCATAATGTATAACATTTAATTTCTTATCAACTCTTTGCCCTAGAACAGCACCTACAGCATAATCGCTAGCATCACACATAATTTCAAAGGGTAAATTCCAATCAGCTGGCTGAACAACAGGTGCAAAGACTAATGCTTTCTTAAGTATTTCAAATGCTTCTACACAATCATCATCAAAGACAAATGGTATATCTTTTTGTAATAAATTAGTCAGAGGCCGAGAAATTTTTGAGAAGTCCTTAATGAACCTCCTATAAAATCCGGCGTGACCAAGGAAACTTCTTATACCTTTGATGTCCTTGGGACATGGCATCTTTTCAATAGCATCAACCTTGGCTTTATCAACTTCAATACCTCTTTCAGAAACTTTATGCCCCAAGACAATACCTTCATTAACCATAAAGTGGCACTTTTCCCAATTCAAGACAAGATTAGTTTCTTCACATCTCTGCACAACTCGATCAAGATTGCTCAAGCAATCATCAAAAGAAGATCCATAGACGGAAAAGCCATCCATGAAAACCTCACAAATCTTTTCACAAAAGTCAGAGAATATAGCCATCATGCATCTTTGAAAGGTAGCAGGTGCATTACATAAACCAAAAGGCATACGTCTATAAGCAAAAGTACCAAAAGGGCATGTAAAGTAGTCTTTGATTGATCTTTAGCCGACACAGGTATTTGAGAGAAACCATAATAACCATCTAGAAAGCAGTAATGTGTATGTTTGCATAATATTTCTAGCATTTGATCGATAAAAGGTAGGGGGGTAATGATCTTTCTTAGTAGCCTTATTTAATTTGCGGAAATCAATTACCATCCTATAACCTATAATAATTCTTTGTGGAATCAATTCATCTTTATCATTAGGAACAACAGTAATACCTCCCTTCTTAGGGACACAATGAACAGGACTTACCCACTGACTATCAGCAACGGGATAAATTATACCTGCCTCCAGAAGCTTTAGTATTTCTTTTCTTACCACTTCTTTCATTTTAGGATTCAGATGTCGTTGAGGATCACGAACTGGTTTGGCATCTGCTTCCAAATTTATTTTATGTTGACATAGTGTGGGACTAATGCCCTTAAGATCATCAAGAGTATATCCAATAGCAGCACGATGCTTCTTCAGAGTTTTCAATAATCTTTCTTCTTCATGCTCTGACAGGTTAGCACTAATAATAACAGAATATATCTTCTTTTCATCAAGATAAGCATATTTAAGATTATCAGGCAACGGTTTAAGCTCAAACACGGGATCACCCTTAGGTGGAGGGGGGTCCCCTAGGATTTCAACAGGCAAATTGTGTTTCAGCATAGGTTCCTGTTTAAATAATACTTCATCTATTTCCCTTCTTTCATTCATAAACATATCATTCTCATGGTCTAGCAAATATTGTTCTAAAGGATCACTAGGAGGTACGACAATAGAAGCAAGACCAATAATTTCATCCTTACTAGGCAATTCTTCTTCACGGTGTTGCTTAGTAAATTTAGAGAAATTAAACTCATGAGTCATATCATCTAAGACGACAGTAACAACATCCCTTGTGCAATCTGTGGTAGCATTAACAGTATTTAAGAAGGGTCTACCAAATATAATGGGACAAAAGCTATCTTGTGGGGAACCAAGAACAAGAAAATCAGCAGGATATTTAGTTTTCCCACACAAGACTTCAACATCTCTAACAATTCCCATTGGTGAAATAGTATCTCTATTAGCAAGTTTAATAGTAACATCAATTTCTTCTAACTCAACAGGTGCAATGTCATGCATAATTTCTTTGTATAAGTCAATAGGTATTGCACTAGCACCCATATCACATAAGCCATGATAAAAATGGTCTCCTATTTTAACAGAAATAACAGGCATGCCTACCACGGGTCTAGGTTTATCTGTATCACGGGGTTTAGCAATTCTAGCAGTTTCATTACAGAAGTAAATAACATGCCCATCTATATTATCAGACAAGAGATCTTTAACAATAGCAATATTAGGTTCTACTTTAACTTTCTCAGGAGGTGTATATGTTTTAATATTGCTTCTACGGACCACAGTTGAAGCTTTAGCATGATCCTTTATCCTAACAGGGAAAGGTAGTTTCTCAACATAACAAGTAGGAACAATAGGATCATTATAAGTGACAGTCTTTTCTTCAACTTTAATAGGTGCAGCTACTTTTACTTCTATGGGAGGATGATATTTAAACCACTTCTCCTTAGGGAGATCAACATAAGTAGCAAAAGATTCACAGAAAGAAGCTACTATCTCAGAATCAAGTCCATATTTAGTGCTAAACTTACAGAAAATATTGGTATCCATAAAAGATTTAACACAATCAAACTTAGGTCCCAATCTTCAGAGTTTCGTTTAATTCTATCCAATAAATCCCATCTAAATCCAATAGTCTTCATCATAAAAGAGCCATCACAAGAAGTATCAAGCATGGTGCGATTATTTTCAGAAAGTCGAGGATAAATTTTTTGAAGAATTGTTTCTCTTGGGAGCTCATGATTGGGGCATGAATATAACATTGATTTAAGCCTCCCCCAAGCTTGAGCGATGCTTTCTCCTTCGCGAGGCCAAAAATTATATATATAATTGCGATCACGATGAACAAGATGCATAGGGTAATACTTTTGATGAAATTCCAATTCAATCTTCTATAATTCCATGATCTCTTATCATCACATAGCCTATACCATGTCAATGTGTCTCCCTTAAAAGATAAAGGGAAGACTTTCTTCTTAGCAACATCATCGGGTATACCTGCAAGCTTAAATAATCCACAAACTTCATCCACATATATTAGGTGTTCATCAAGATGCTTTGTTCCATCTCCTCTAAAAGGATTAGCTAGCAGTTTTTCTATCATACTCGAAGGATACTCATAAGGAATTTCATTTTCAATAGGTTCAGTAGGTTGAGGAGAAACTCTTTGCTCTACTGGTTGGGGTGAAGATACCCCGAACAAGCCCCTCAGAGGTTACTTTCCATAGTAACAAGTGATAGTAAATTTCAGCACACTATATAAATTTTTCCTTACCAAATTCCACCTACCAAAGGCGCTTCACTCCCCGGCAACAGCGCCAGAAAAGAGTCTTGATGACCCATAAGTATAGGGGATCTATCGTAGTCCTTTCGATAAGTAAGAGTGTTGAACCCAACGAGGAGCAGAAGGAAATGATAAGCGGTTTTCAGCAAGGTATTCTCTGCAAGTACTGAAATAAGTGGTAACAGATAGTTTTGTGATAAGATAATTTGTAACGAGCAACAAGTAACAAAAGTAAATAAAGTGCAGCAAGGTGGCCCAATCCTTTTTGTAGCAAAGAACAAGCCTGGACAAACTCTTATATAAGGAAAAGCGCTCCCGAGGACACATGGGAATATCGTCAAGCTAGTTTTCATCACGTTCATATGATTCGCGTTCGGTACTTTGATAATTTTACATGTGGGTAGACCAGTGCTTGGGTGTTGTTCTTACTTGAACAAGCATCCCACTTATGATTAACCTCTATTGCAAGAATCCGCAACTACAACAAAAGTATTAAGGTAAACCTAACCATAGCATGAAACATATGGATCCAAATCAGCCCCTTACGAAGCAATGCATAAACTAGGGTTTAAGCTTCTGTCACTCTAGCAACCCATCATCTACTTATTACTTCCCAATGCCTTCCTCTAGGCCCAAATAATGGTGAAGTATTATGTAGTCGACGTTCACATAACACCACTAGAGGCTAGACAACATACATCTTATCAAAATATCGAACGAATACCAAATTCACATGACTACTAATAGCAAGACTTCTCCCTTGTCCTCAGGAACAAACGTAACTACTCACAAAGCATATTCATGTTCATAATCAGAGGGGTAATAATATGCATAAAGGATCTGAACATATGATCTTCCACCAATTAAACCAACTAGCATCAACTACAAGGAGTAATTAACACTACTAGCAACCTACTAGCACCAATCCCGGACTTGGAGACAAGAATTGGATACAAGAGATGAACTAGGGTTTTGAGATGAGATGGTGCTGATGAAGATGTTGGTGGAGATTGCCCTCTCCCGATGAGAGGAGCATTGGTGATGACGATGGCGATGATTTCCCCCTCCGGGAGGGAAGTTACCCCGGTAGAACAGCTCTGCCGGAGCCCTAGATTGGTTCCGCCAAGGTTCCGCCTCGTGGCAGCGGAGTTTCGTCCCGAAAGGTTGATTCTTCTTTTTTTTCTCGACGGAAGACTTCATATAGGAGAAGATGGTCATCGGAGAGCCACCAGGGGGCCCACGAGGTAGGGGGCGCGCCCTAGGGGGGCGCCCCCACCCTCGTGGAAAGGGTGTGGGCCCCTGGTCTTCATCTTTGGCGAGGATTTTTCATTATTTATTATAAGGTATTCCGTGGAGTTTCAGGACTTTTGGAGTTGTGCAGAATAGGTCTCTAATATTTGCTCCTTTTCCAGCCCAGAATTTCAGTTGCCGGCATTCTCCCTCCTTATGTAAACCTTGTAAAATAATAGAGAATAGCCATAAGTATTGTGACATAATGTGAAATAACATCCCATAATGCAATAAATATCGATATAAAAGCATGATGCAAAATGGATGTATCAGCGGGCGGACGCGCGGGCCGGGAGGGCCCCGCCTGGGCCCCGGCGGGCCGACGCGGGCGGTGGCGCGAGGAAGTGGGCGCGGGCATCTCGGCGAATCGGGAGGTGAAACATGGCGGCGGCGATGGCGTTGGACACGTCCGAACGGCGAGGATTACGTCCAGCGGCGGAGAGGGGAAAAATGCTAGGGTTTCATCCGGGATTTGAGAAGGGGTGCACATATTTATACCTAGAAGGAGGTAGGAGTGTCCAAATGAGGTGTAGTTTTCGGCCACGCGATCGTGTCCGACGGAGGAGGACATGGAAGGGTTTTGGATGGGTTATTGGGCCGTTTTGGAGGGGTGTTGGGCTGCAACACACACGGGGCCTTTACGGTTCCCCGGTTAACCGTTGGAGTATCAAACTGACTCCAAATGGCACAAAATTTGACAGGCCGTCTACCGGTGGTGTACCAAGGCCACTTGGCAAATCTCGGTCCATCCCGAGAACATTTAACACCCGCACACAAAAAGAGACAAAAGGGGACGCCGGTGCACGTAGGAGTGTCAGATTGCAAAACGAACAACGGGGAAAATGCTCGGATGCATGAGACGAACACGTATGCAAATGAGATGCACATGATGACATGATATGGAATGCATGACATAAGCAAAATGCAAAATGAAGACACAAACCCAACCACGAATCTCATAACTTAAAGCTGAAAATGGCAGAGTCGGAGTTACAAATATGGTAAGTTACATCCGGGGTGTTACAATTTTGATGAGATGTATGTTGTCATCCTTTAGTGGTGTCATGTGAACGTCGACTACATGACAATTCACCATTGTATGGGCCTAGAGGGAGGCATTGGGAAGTAATAAGTAGATGATGGGTTGCTAGAGTGACAGAAGCTTAAACCCTAGTTTATGTGTTGCTTCGTAAGGGGATGATTTGGATCCATATGTTTCATGTTATGGTTTGGTTTACCTTAATACTTCTGTTGTATTTGCGGATGCTTGCAATAGGGGTTAATCATAAGTGGGATGCTTGTCCAATTAAGGGACGTACCCAAGCACCGGTCCACCCACATATCAAATTATCAAAGTACCGAACGCGAATCATATGAACGTGATGAAAACTAGCTTGTCAATAATTCCCATGTGTCCTTGGGAGCGCTTTCCTTTATATAAGAGTTTGTCCAGGCTTCTGCTTTGCTACAAAAAGGATTGGGACATCTTGCTGCACCTTATTTTACTTGCATTACTTGTTACTCGTTACAAATTACCTTATCACAAAACTATCTGTTACCGATAATTTCAGTGCTTGCAGAGAATACCTTGCTGAAAACCGCTTATCATTTCCTTCTGCTCCTCATTGGGTTCGACACTCTTACTTACCGTAAAGGCTACGATAGATTCCCTACACTTGTGGGTCATCAAGACTCTTTTCTGGCACCGTTGCCGGGGAGTGAAGCGCCCTTGGTAGGTGGAATTTGGCAAGGAAAAATTTATATAGTGTGCCAAAATTTATTGTCACTTGTTACTATGGAACATAATACTTTGAGGGGCTTGTTCAGGGTATCTTCACCCCGACCAGTAGAGCAAAGAGTTGATCCTCAACCTATTGAACCTACTGAAAATGTTTACTTTGAAATTCCTTTGGGTATGATAGAGAAACTACTAGCTAATCCTTTCACAGGTGATGGAACATTACATCCTGATTCGCACCTAATCTATGTGGATGAAGTTTGTGGATTATTTAAGCTTGTAGGTATGCCTGAGGATGTTATCAAGAAGAAGTTCTTCCCTTTATCTTTGAAGGGAGATGCATTGACATGGTTGAGGCTATGTGATGATATTGGATCATGGAACTACCAACGATTGAAATTGGAATTTCATCAGAAGTTTAATCCTATGCATCTTGTTCATTGTGATCGTTATTATATATGTAATTTTTGGCCTCACGAAGGAGAAAGCATTGCTCAAGCTTGGGGGAGGCTTAAGTCAAGTTATATTCGTTCCCCAATCATGAGCTCTCAAAAGAAATGATTATTCAAAAAAATTATGCTCGGCTTTCTCTCAGTAATCGCTCCATGCTCGATACTTCTTGTACTGGATCTTTTATGATGAAGACTATTGAATTCAAATGAGATTTATTACAAAGAATTAAACGCAACTCTGAAGATTGGGACCTCGATGAAGGTAAGGAGTCAGGTATAACACCTAAGTTTGATTGTGTTAATCTTTTATGGATACCGATACTTTTCATGAATTTAGCACTAAATATGGACTTGACTCTGAGATAGTAGCTTCTTTTTTGTGAATCCTTTGCTACTCATGTTGATCTCCCTAAGGAGAAGTGTTTTAAATATAATCCTCCCATTGAAGTAAAAGTAGTTGCACCTATTAAAGTTGAAGAAAAGACTATCACTTATAATGATCCTGTTGTTCCTACTACTTATATTGAGAAACCACCTTTCCCTGTTAGAATAAAGGACCATGCTAAAGCTTCAATTGTGGTTAACAAAAGTAATATTAAGACACCCAAAACCCCTGAGAAAATTAAAGTTGAATCTAGTGTTGCTATGGTTAAAGATCTCTTGGCCGATAATATTGATGGGCATGTTATTTACTTCTACAATGAATCTGCTAGAATTGCTAGACCTGATACTAAAAATAAACATAGACCTATTGTAGGCATGCCTGTTATTTCTGTTAAAATAGGAGATCATTGCTATCATGGCTTATGTGATATGGGTGCTAGTGCAAGTGCAATACATCATTCCTTATACAAAGAAATTATGCATGATATTGCACCTGCTGAGATAGAAGAGATTGATGTTACAATTAAGCTTGCTAATAGAGATACTATTTCACCAGTTGGGATTGTTAGAGATGTTGAAGTCTTGTGTGGGAAAGTTAAATATCCTGCTGATTTTCTTGTTCTTGGTTCCCCACAAGATGACTTTTGTCCCATTATATTTGGTAGACCCTTCTTGAATACTATTAATGCTAAGATAGGCTGCAACAAGGATATTGTTTCTGTTGGTTTAGGGGATATGTCTCATGAGTTTAATTTTGCCAAATTTCGTAGACAACCCCATGATAAAGAATTGCCTAGTAAAGATGAAATTATTGGTCTTGCTTCTATTGTCGTGCCTCCTAGTGATCCTTTACAACAATATTTGCTAGACCATGAAAATGATATGTTTATGAATGAAGAAGGGAAATAGATGAAGTATTCTTTAAACAGGGACCTATTTTGAAACACAACTTGCCTGTTGAAATCCTAGGGGATCCTCCTCCACCTACGGGTGATCCCGTGTTTAAGCTTAAACCTTTACCTGATACTCTTAAATATGCTTATCTTGATGAGAAAGAGATATATCCTGTTATTATTAGTGCTAACCTTTCAGAGCATGAAGAAGAGAAATTATTGAGAACTCTAAAGAAGCACCGTGCTGCTATTGGATATACTCTTGATGATCTTAAGGGCATTAGTCCCACTCTATGCCAGCACAAAATAAAATTGGAGAAAGACGTGAAACCGGTTGTTGATCACCAACGACGGTTAAATCCTAAGATGAAAGAAGTGGTAAGAAAAGAAATACTAAAGCTTCTGGAGGCAGGTATAATTTATCCCGTTGCTGATAGTCAATGGGTAAGTCATGTCCATTGTGTCCCTAAGAAGGGAGGTATTACTGTTGTTCCTAATGATAAAGATGAATTGATCCCACAAAGAATTGTTACATGTTATAGAATGGTAATTGATTTCCGCAAATTAAATAAAGCTACTAAAAAGGATCATTACCCTTTACCTTTTATTGATCAAGTGCTATAAAGATTATCTAAACATACACATTTTTGCTTCCTAGATGGTTATTCTGGTTTCTCTCAAATACCTGTGTCAAAAGAGGATCAAGAAAGACAACTATTACTTGCCCTTTCGGTACCTTTGCTTATAGACGTATGCCTTTTGGTTTATGTAATGCACCTGCTAGATGTATGACTGCTATATTCTCTGACTTTTGTGAAAAGATTGTTGAGGTATTCATGGATGATTTCTCTGATCATGGGACTTCTTTTGATGATTGCTTAAGCAACCTTGATCGAGTTTTGCAGAGATGTGAAGAAACTAATCTTGTCTTGAATTGGGAGAAGTGCCACTTTATGGTTAATGAAGGTATTGTCTTGGGGCATAAAATTTCTGAAAGAGGTATTGAAGTTGATAAAGCTAAGGTTGATGCTATTGAAATGATGTCGTGTCCCAAGGAAATTAAAGGTATAAGAAGTTTCCTTGGTCATGCCAGTTTTAATAGGAGGTTCATTAAGGACTTTTCTAAAATTTCTCGGCCTCTGACTAATCTCTTACAAAAAGATGTTCATTTTGTCTTTGATGATGATTGTGTAGAAGCATTTTAAAAACTTAAGAAAGCTTTGGTTTCTGCACCTATTGTTCAACCTCCTGATTGGAATTTACCCTTTGAAATTATGTGTGATGCTAGTGATTATGCTGTAGGGGCTGCCCTAGGACAAAGGGTTGATAAGAAATTAAATGTTATTCAATATGCTAGTCAAACTCTAGACAGTGCTCAAAGAAATTATGCTACTACTGAAAAAGAATTTTTAGCAGTTGTATTTGCTTGTGATAAGTTCAGACCTTATATTGTTGATTCTAAAGTAACTGTTCACACTGATCATGCTGCTATTAAATATCTTATGGGAAAGAAAGATGCTAAACCTAGATTTATTAGATGGGTTCTCTTGCTACAAGAATTTTATTTGCATATTATTGATAGAAAGGGAGCTGAGAACCCCGTTGTAGACAACTTATCTAGGTTAGAGAATGTTCTTGATGACCCACTACCTATTGATGATAGCTTTCCTGATGAACAACTAGCTGTCATAAATGCTTCTCGTACTGCTCCATGGTATGTTGATTATGCTAATTATATTGTTGCCAAATTTATACCACCTAGTTTCACATACCAACAAAAGAAAAAGTTATGATATGATTTAAGACATTACTTCTAGGATGACCCACATCTTTATAAAGAAGGAGTAGATGGTGTTATTAGACATTGTGTACCTGAGTATGAACAGGAACAGATCCTACGCAAGTGCCACTCCGAGGCTTATGGAGGACACCATGCTGGATATGGAACTGCACACAAGGTATTGCAATCTGGTTTTTATTGGCCTACTCTCTTCAAGGATGCTCGTAAGTTTGTCTTGTCTTGTGATGAATGTCAAAGAATCGGTAATCTTAATAGACGTCAAGAAATACCTACGAACTATTCACTTGTTATTGAACCATTTGATGTTTGGGGCTTTGATTATATGGGACCTTTTCCTTCCTCTAATGGGTATACTCATATTTTAGTTGTTGTTGATTACGTTACTAAGTGGGTAGAAACTATTCCAACTTCTAGTGCTGATCATAACACCTCTATTAAGATGCTTAAAGAAGTTATTTTTCCGAGGTTTGGAGTCCCTAGATACCTAATGACTGATGGTGGTTCACATTTTATTCATGGTGCTTTTCGTAAAATGCTTGCTAAGTACGATGTTAATCATATAATTGCATCCCCATATAATCCACAGTCTAGTGGTCAAGTAGAACTTAGCAATAGAGAGCTTAAATTATTTTTGCAAAAGACTGTTAATAGATCTAGAAAGAATTGGTCCAAGAAACTTGATGATGCATTATGGGCTTATAGAACTGCATATAAAAATCCTATGGGTATGTCTCCATATAAAATGGTTTATGGTAAAGCATGTCACTTACCTCTTGAATTAGAACATAAGGCATATTGTGCTATTAAAGAGCTCAACTATGACTTTAAACTTGTAGGTGAGAAGAGGCTTTTTGACATTAGCTCACTTGATGAATGGAGAACCCAGGCCTACGAGAATGCCAAAATATTTAAAGAAAAGGTTAAAAGATGGCATGATAAAAGGATACAAAAATGTGAGTTTAATGTAGGTGATTATGTATTGTTATACAACTCTCATTTAAGATTTTTTGCAGGCAAACTCCTCTCTAAATGGGAAGGTCATTACATCATCAAGGAGGTCTACCGTTCCGGTGCCATAAAAATCAACAACTTCGAAGGCACAAATCTGAGGGTGGTGAACAGTCAAAGAATCAAACATATATCTGAGGTAATCCTATAAATGTTGAAACTAATGTTATTGAAACCGTAACCCCGGAGGAATACATAAGGGACACTTTCCAGAATGTTTCAGACTCCGAAAAGGAATAGGTATGTGGTACGGTAAGCAAACAGACTCCAAAACAGATCTAATGGAAATTTTTCTCCGTTTTGGAATATTTAAGAAAATAGGAAAATAAGAAGCAGACCGGAAAGGACACGAGGCTTCCACGAGGGTGGAGGGCGCGCCCTACCCCCCTGGGTGTGCCCCCTGCCTGTGGGCACCTCATGTGCTCCCCGGACTTCGCTTTCTTGCATGATACTTCTTTTGGTCGGTACAAATTCACTATATAATCTCCCGAAGTTTTTGACCACCGTATCACGCAAATATCTCTTGTTTTTGTTTCGAGTTGTTTTCTGCTAGGGTTGTCAAGGCCAAGCATCATGTCGTCTCCCTCCTCCTCCAACAATGAGGGCAACGATGCTTGGCTAATGAAGATAGAGCTGAAGAGAGAAGAGCCCGGAGAGATCAACAAGGATGATGGGATCAAGAAGGCCATGGGGGACCAAGTTCCAGTAGTAGCAGAAGAAGACATCCTTCAACCTCACCACAATCTCTTTACCCCAACGGAGATTGAGGCTTTCAAGATGATTGAGTTGGCTCGTATTCAAAACAAGTATCTCACAAGTGAAAATATTTTGTTGAAGGAGCATATCATCGCACTCAAGGGCATTATCCGCAAATTGGAGGATCTCCTACGCTCGATGTGCGACTATCCATCTTCACCAACACCTTCTTCACCAACAAAAAGAACTGAGTATCGCGTATGGGCACTCCCCTTGGCAATTGCCAAGCTTGAGGGAGTGCCCCGGTATCGTATCACCATCACACTTTTATCTTTACAGTTTTTCTTAGTTCGATCTTTTTGATAATATCTTGATCTAGTAGAATAAAGTTTTAGTATGATCTAGTTGTGAGTTTTGCTTTATGGTCCTTCTATGTAATCGAGTTAGTGAGCTATATATAATAAAGATTAGTGTTGAGTCAAGGGCTTGACTATTTTGCTATGATCTTGAGGGAATAGAATAAAATAAAATATAAGAAATAAAAATAAATAAAGGGATCATGTGGATCTTATGGAGAGAAATGAGCTCACATATAAGAGTATGATGAATAAAAATTGTTGAGAGTTGACAAACATAGTTTTGGTCATCATTGCAATTACTAGGAAGTAATAAAGAAAGAGAGGTTTTCACATATAAATATACTATCTTGGACATATTTTATGATTGTGAGCACTCATTAAAATATGACTTGCTAAAGAGTTGACGTTGGACAAGGAAGACAACGTAATGGGTTATGTTTTCTTACATCTGAGATAAATTATATTGTCATGGATCATCCAACATGTTGAGCTTTTCTTTCCCTCTCTTGCTAGCCAATTTCTTTGCACCAATTAGAAATACTACTTATGCTTCCAAATATCCTTAAACCCAGTTTTGCCATGAGAGTCCATCATATCTACCTATGGATTGAGTAAGATCCTTCAAGTAAGTTGTCATCGTTGCAAGCAACAAAAATTGCTCTGTAAATATGTATGATTTATTAGTGTGGAGAAAATAAGCTTTATACGATCTTGTGATGTGGAAGAAATAAAAGCAACGGACTGCATAATAAAGGTCCATATCACAAGTGGCAATATAAAGTGATGTTCTTTCACATTAAGATTTTGTGCATCCAACCATAAAGGCACATGACAGCCTCTGCTTCCCTCCGTGAAGGGCCTATCTTTTATTCTTGTCTATTACTTCATATAAGAGTCACGGTGATCTTCACCTTTCCTTTTTACATTTTATCCTTTGGCAAGCACAATGTGTTGGAAAGATCCTGATATATATGGCTAATTGGATGTGGGTTTGCATGAACTATTATTGTTGACATTACCCTTGAGGCAAAAAGTTGGGAGGCAAAACTATAAGCCCCTATATTTCTCTGTGTCCGATTAAAACTTCATAACCATAAATATCGCGTGAGTGTTAGCAATTGTGAAATACTAAAAGATGGTTGAGTATGTGGACTTGCTGAGGAGCTCTTATATTGACTCTTTCCTATGTTATGATAAATTGCAATTGCTTCAATGACTGAGACTATAGTTTGTTAGTTTACAATGAAGTTTCTGATTCATACTTGAGTATGTGAATGAATTGTTACTTTAGCATAAGGGATCATATGACTATATATATATATTGTTGTTCTAAGAATGATCATGATGCTCTCATGTCTGTATTTTATTTTATCGACACCTCTATCTCTAAACATGTGGACATATTTTTCGATTTCGGCTTTCGCTTGAGGACAAGCGAGGTCTAAGCTTGGGGAGTTGATACGTCCATTTTGCATCATGTTTTTATATCGATATTTATTGCATTATGGGCTGTTATTACACATTATGTCACAATACTTATGCCTATTCTCTCTTATTTTACAAGGTTTACATGAAGAGGGGGAATGCTGGCAGCTGGAATTCTGGGCTGGAAAAGGAGCAAATATTAGAGACCTATTCTGCACATCTCCAAAAGTCCTGAAACTCCACGGGAAATATTTTCAGAATATATAAAAAATATTGGGTGAAAGAAGTACCAGAGGGGGGCCACCCACTGTCGACGAGGGTGGGGGGCGCGCCTGTCACGCCCTCGATGCGGCTATATCTCCCACGTGTCGAAGCACGACTTAGAGGCATAACCGCACTGAAAGCAATGTCGCAAGTGAGGTAATCTTCACACAACCCATGTAATACATAAGGGAAAGAGATACATAGCTGGCTTACAATCGCCACTTCACACAATTACATGAATAAAGCATTACATCATCTAGATACAATCAAGGTCCGACTACGGAACCAAAATAAAAGAAGACTACCCCAAAAGCTACACAGATCCCCGATCATCCTGTAACACCCCGGATATGACTTTCCCAATATGTATTCCAACTCTTGCCATTTCCGACCTTAAGTTATTTTATTTTCTCGGGATCGGGTCTTTGTCTCCGTGTGTTGTTATCGTTGTCATGCATCTCATATCATGGCATCATGTGCTTTGCATTTGCATACGTGTTCATCTCATGCATTCGAGCTTTTTCCCCGTTGTCCGTTTTGCATTTCGGCGCTCCGTTCTCCTCTGGTGGTCATTTCTACCTTTCTTTCGTGTGTGGGGATTAAACATTTCTGGATTGGACCGAGACTTGCCAAGCGGCCTTGGTTTACTACCGGTAGACCGCCTGTCAAGTTTCGTATCATTTGGACTTCGTTTGATACTCCAACGGTTAACCGAGGGACCGAATAGGCCTCCTGTGTGTTGCAGCCCAACACCCCTCCAAGTTGGCCCAAAACCCACCTAAACCCCCTCCATCATCTAGAGCGTTCGATTACGATCGCGTGGCCAAAAACTGCACCTCATTTGGACTCTCCTAGCTCCTCCTATGCCTATATAAAGACCCCCTCCGAAATCCGGATCCCCTTCTTCCCCGAAACCCTAGAATCAGCTCCTCTCGCCGCCGGACATGTCCGAAGCGGGCCGGACATGTCCGCCCGATCCGCCGCCACCACTCAGCTCGCGCCACGTGGCCCATCGCCGCCTCCCTCCGCCGCCGGCCCGGGAAGCCCGGATCGGGCCCCCGCGGCCCAAGCCGGTGCGCCGCCCCGCGGCTTCGTCTCCCCCGCGCCCGAGCCGCCACCTCGCCGGCCAGCTTCGTCTCCGGCCGATTCCGGCGCCGCCCGGCCGCCCTGTCGCCG
>NC_057803.1:328260925-328270461 GCF_018294505.1 Triticum aestivum
ACGCCCTCGCCGCGCCGCCCGTCGCCGACCGGCCGCGCCGTCGCCGTCCCCCTCCTCAGATCCGGCCGGCCCCCCTCCTTCCGCGAGTCCGGCGAGCTTGAAGCTCCGGCCGGTGATCCTCGTCATCCGTGCAACTACAGTAGATCTGGATCTGAGATCCGTTCGGGTTGACTTTTATCCCCAAAACCCTAGTTCATATGCCCTTGTTCATCGTGCTATAACTTTGCATCCGTAACTCTGTTTTGGGCATATAGCATATCAAAATGTTCGTCTCAGAGAGTACATCACTTCATTCCATTGCGTCATTTTCATTTGAGTTCATCCTGATACCCAAAATGCTGTTAGAAGAGAGCTACTTGAGTTAATTGTCAGATCTGCTGCTCCATTTAGTTATTTGTCATTTTTGCCATGATTATTGTGTGCATGATATGCCCATGAGCTCTACATATGTTTTGTTAAGGGTTTTGCCATCTTTCCATAGGCGCAACCCATGTATTTTTGTGATGTATGTGGTGACTATCACAAGCTTGTAAAGTGAGGCACTTGGTAATGCTGATTTCAGGAACTTAGCATATCCACTAAGTCCTTGAGTTGTTTATCTCATGTTGCCATATGTTCATGTTGTTTCCTAGTGACATGTGCCTCTTTTGAGGATGATCAGTAAGGATGTTTTGTTAATCTTGTAGTGCTCTATCCATCCATGTCTTTGTTTGCAATTATGGAGCACCCTAACTTGAGTCAATCGAGCTCTACTATTTCTACTTCGTGAATCTGGGCAGATTTTCTACTTGTTAGCGATTTTGCCAAGGATGTTGTAGTTGATCCGTGCATGCTATGCTATTGTTCTTGCCATGTCTAGCTTTCATTTTGTGTATTCTTGATGGGTGTATGCTTATCTTGTCATGACTTGCTCTGTAGTGAGTGCATCGAGCTCGTAAATATGCCTACTTGATATCTGTTTCAGCATGCTCCAGTTTTCACCAAGTCTGAGAACTGATTATGTTTTTGCCATGTTCACATGCTTGCAATTGTATTTTCTGATCCCTTTTGGCTCAAGGTCACTAAGGGACTTTTGTTAAGCTCTTTGAGTAGCTCCATGCCATGCTTTACTTTGCCATGTTAAGGTCCTGTAGCATATAGTTTTGTTGCTCTAAAGTGTGCTACCTGATCTGAAATTCCAGACAAGTGTTAATTTCACTAAGTCTGAAATCTGTTTACCATATGCATTTTTGCCATGCTTGTTTGAACCTGTTAATGGGTGTATTGGCCGTAGCTCAGTGCTTGACTTTTGTTAAGAATCTTTAATGAATCCCTTCCATGTATTTTGATGCCATGTTTGGGTGATGTAGCATGTTCATCTTGTTGCATTTAGATGGCTACTTGCTGTAAATCGCAGAACGTGGCCATATTTGAATCCTTGCCATTTCCAAACCGTAACTCCGATTCCGGCGTTCTTTATATCGTTTTCAAGCGATTTCATCTCATCTTTCCAGTGGCACACTTGTATTCCCAAGTTGAGGCCAGGTTCATGCATCCCTTGTCAAATCTTGCATATGCATCACATAATGCATCCCGTATAGCATACCATCCTTGCATCATGTTGTTTGAGTTTGCACGTGGTTGATTGTATTTCGTTTGCTTGTTTGTCTTGTTTGGGTAGAGTCGGGATACGAGTTCACTAACGAGGAGCCCGTTGAGTTTGCTTTCGAGGATCCAGTCAACTCTGACAACTTTGCAGGCAAGATGATCATACCCTCGAAATCACTACTATCTTTGCTTTGCTAGATGCTCGCTCTTTTGCTATGCCAATGCTACGATTCCTATCACTTGCTTTCAAGCCTCCCAAAATGCCATGTCAAACCTCTAACCCACCACATCCTAGCAAACCGTTGATTGGCTATGTTACCGCTTTGCTCAGCCCCTCTTATAGCGTCGCTAGTTGCAGGTGAAGATTGGAGGTCGTTCCTTTTTGGAACATTATTTACTTGTTGGGATACCATTATATAATCTTGTTATCTTAATGCATCTATATACTTGGTAAAGGGTGGAAGGCTCGGCCTCTCGCCTAGTGTTTTGTTCCACTCTTGCCGCCCTAGTTTCCGTCATATCGGTGTTATGTTCACGGATTTTGCATTCCTTACGCGGTTGGGTTATAATGGGAACCCCTTGACGGTCCGTTTTGAATAAAACTCCTCCAGCAATGCCCAACCTTGGTTTTACCATTTGCCACCTAGCCTTTTCCCTTGGGTTTCGCGGAATCAAGGGTCATCTTATTTTAAACCTCCCCGGGCCAGTGCTCCTCTGAGTGTTGGTCCAACCTAGAGCACTGTGCGGGGCCGTCCCTCGGCAACTTGGGTTACTTTGGCTCCCGTACGCTTAGCTTATCCGATGTGCCCTGAGAACGAGATATGTGCAGCTCCTATTGGGATTTGTCAGCACAGCGGGTGGTGTTGATGGACTTGTTTTACCATTGTCGGAGTTGTCTTGAAGAACCGGGATACCGAGTCTGATCGGAACGTCTCGGGAGGAGGTCTATTCCTTCGTTGACCGCGAGAGCTTGTCATGGGCTAAGTTGGGACTCCCCTGCAGGGATTTGAACTTTCGAAAGCCGTGCCCGCGGTTATGGGCATATGGGAATTTGTTAATGTCCGGTTGTAGATAACTTAAACCTTAACTTAATTAAAATGAATCAACTGAGTGAGTTACCGTGATGGTCTCTTCTCGGCGGAGTCCGGGAAGTGAACACTGTGTTGGAGTAATGATTGCGCAGGTTGCCCTCTAGTTTCTCGCTCGCGCTTTGCCTTCTCTTCTCGCTCTCTTTTGCGAACAGGATAGCCACCATATATGCTAGTCGCTTGCTGCAGCTCCACTTTTATTTACCTTGCCTTACCTATGAGCTTAAATAGTCTTGATCGCGAGGGTGCGAGATTGCTGAGTCCCTGTGGCTCACAGATTACTATTACACCAGATGTAGGGCCTGATGATTCCGCTCCAGGTGACACGCTTGAGCTCAAGTGGGAGTTCGACGAGGACTCTCAACGTTACTATGTTTCCTTTCCTGATGATCAGTAGTGGTGCCCAGTTGGGGTGATCGGGACCGTGTCGCTTGTTGGGTTATCTTTTATTTTGGCACCGTAGTCGGGCCATGAGTGTTTGGATGGTGTAATGTTATTTATGTACTTGATTGACGTGGCGAGTGTAAGCCAACTATGTTATCTCCCCTTTTATTATCTATATATTACATGGGATGTTGTGATGATTGCCTAACTTGCGACATTGCTTTCAATGCGATTATGCCTCTAAGTCGTGCCTCGACACGTGGGAGATATAGTCGCATCGAGGGCGTTACAAGTTGGTAATCAGAGCCTTCCCCGACCTTAGAAGCCCCATTGCTTGATCATTTTTTAGCGGCCGAGTTGTGTCTAGAAAAATGTTTTGAGTCATTTAGGAATTATATATCGGAGAGTTTAGGAATTCCTTTTACTTCCCAGTCTCCTCATCGCTCTGGTAAGGCATCCTGACGTAGAGTTTTGACTCTTCTCTTCTCAAATTTCACTAAAAAAATTTAGGATCACGCGGGTATCTTGGAATCGTTCCGATGGTTTTATGATGAGAACATTGTCTTGGTGCCTCCTGTCAGGGGTTTTGGGGAAGTGTCCCGGGGAGTTGAGCTCTGAGGTGTTGTCGTCATAATTTTATCGTTGCAATTCTGGAATACCTGAGTTTAGTACGCCGACATCGAAAATCTCTTTTATGCAGTTCGTTGGTGAGATAACCTCGACGCCACCCAGTACTGGGGCGGGAGTTCGGGAGTATCGCCATAACTTGTATAACGGATTCTTTTCGAAGGTTGAGGTAGATGGTTTCCGAAGTTTTTCTCGGTTATGTGTTGAAGGATGGATACAGCTGGATGTAGGATTTGCTAGATTTGGGTGAGATATTATGCTTCCCCTGTATCCCCAACACCTGATTGCATAATCGGAAAGGTTCGGAAATTTCATAGGTGGGAATTCTTGTAGCTCTAGTTCTTCTTCCAGGGGTATTTGGTTTGAGATTGGGATTTCTTACCGAGTATTCGTTCTTGATCCGTACCTTGTTGATTTATTTCTCTACCTATATTCTAAGTGGCTTCTCAATTTATGGATATGTGACCATTTCAAGAGGAATGCATTCGCTCATTTTGTTCGGATGTGAAGACTTTATGTTGCAATTTTCATTCTGTTGGATTCAGCGTCATTTTATCTGTCTATGTGCTAACGGTGGTCAACCTCTTCAGGATGGCTCCCGCTAAGAGCACCAGTCAGAATCAGAATCAAGATCCGCCACCACCTCCCCCTCCTCCGGAGGCATGGCAAGCTGTGATGGCCGCAACCAATGCAAACACACAATTGATCATGCAAATTCTTCAAGAGCGAAATCAAGGCAACCAAGGGAACCAAGGCAACAATCAGAATCACTTTGCTACACTCAACCAATTCCTTGCTAACGGGCCAAAGACTTTTAGCAATTATGTTGAGGCAACTGATGCTGACAATTGGCTCGTGGATCTGTGTAAGCATTTCGAGTGCAGTAACGTCAGGCCTGAGGACTTTGTCAAGTTCGCTTCCTTCCAACTCAAAGATCAAGCTGCAGAATGGTTCCAGCAATACAAGGATTCCAGAGGTGGACGTGTTATTACCTGGGATGAATTCCGTCAAGATTTCAGAGCTCACCATATCCCTCAGAGCGTGGTTGAAAGCAAGCGTGAGAAATTCCGCAACCTGAAGCAAGGCTCTTTGTCTGCCTATGACTACAACAAGTTGTTTCAGAAGCTCGCCCGCTTTGCCAAGCAGGACGTCCCTGATGAGAAGAGCATGATATACCAGTTCAGGGGTGGTCTCAGAGAAGAAATTCAGCTAGCTCTTGTTCTCTTTGAGCCCTTGAGGTACGATGAGTTCTACAACATGGCATTGAAGCAAGAGGCCGCTCAATTGAGGTGTGATGCTTCCAAGAAGCGAGTCAAAGACACTACTCCTTCTTCCTCTACTCAAGTGGCCAAGCAGCAGAAGTATTGGCTTCCTCCTCCTCCGTTCCGGCAGCCGTATCAGCATAAGAGCAAAGGTGGCAGTGGATCTTCCAACCCACCCAACCCTGGTTTTCAGAACAAGACTTCGTCTCAAGCTCCAAGATCGAGTGCTCCGTACCACCGTCCGCTTTCAGAGGTCACGTGCAACAAGTGCCAACAGAAGGGTCACTATGCCAACAAGTGTCTCAACCAGAGGCGTCTCCCTCCTCCTCCTGTGAGATCGGCAAGTACAGCTGTGGTCAAGCATAACCCCAAGCACGCTAAGGTCAACTTGCTGAATGCAGCTCAGGCAGAGGACTCATCAGATGTCATCATGGGTAACTTTCCAGTTAACTCTTTTCCCGCAAAAGTTCTTTTTGACACTGGTGCATCGCATCGTTTCATGTCAAGATCATTTGTTTCCAAGCATGACTTCGTTTCGCAAATGTTGGGTAAACCTATGGGAGTGGTTTCTCCGGCTAAGTCTATGAGGGCTACTTCAATAGTCCCAGATATTTCTATCATGATGGGTGATTTCAAGTTTCTAGCTTCCCCAATGGTTCTTGGTAACTCGGATATTGATCTTATTCTCAGGATGGATTGGATTTCTAAGCACAAGGCTCAGCTTGATTGTGCAGCCAGGCAGGTTCAATTGACTCATTCGTCTGAGGATGTAATTGTCTTTGCCGCGTATGATGATACCATCCGTCTATTTTCTCTCAATGAGAAGGGTGAACTGGATGCTATCTCGCAAATTCCAGTCGTTTGCGAATATCAAGACGTCTTTCTAGAAGAGTTTCCAGGAATGCCTCTGCACTGGCCAGTTGAATTCGTCATCGATCTTGAGCCTGGCACGGAACCTGTGTGCAAGCGTCCTTACAAGCTCGGACCTGAAGAGTTGAAGGAGCTAAAGAAGCAACTCGATATTCAAGAGAGAATGGGTCTCATCCGGCCTAGTTCTTCTCCGTGGCGTTGTGGTGTTCTTTTTGTGAAGAAGAAGGATGGAACGGACCGACTTTGTGTTGATTACCGTCCATTGAACAAGAAGACCATCAAGAACAAATACCCACTTCCCAACATCAACGAGCTGTTCGAACAACTCAAAGGTGCCCAAGTATTCTCCAAGCTTGATCTCCGTATGGGTTATCATCAGATTCGAATCTGTGAGCAAGATATTCCCAAGACGGCTTTCAGGACAAGCTATGGTTCATATGAATACACTGTCATGTCTTTTGGCCTCGTCAACGCTCCTCCGACGTTCTCTCGCATGATGAACTTCATCTTCAATGCCTACACCAATGACTTTGTTTTGGTCTATCTCGACGACATTCTGGTTTTCTCGAAGAACAAGGAAGATCATGCCAAGCACTTGCGTTTGGTACTCGATAAGTTGAGGGAACACAAGTTCTACGCCAAGTTCTCCAAGTGCGAATTTTGGCTCGATGAGGTTCTTTATCTTGGTCATATCATCTCTGCCAAGGGCATTGCCGTGAATCCTAAGAAGGTGTCTGCAATTGTGAATTGGGAACCTCCTCAGAAGTGAAGCAACTCCGTAGCTTCCTCGGTCTCGCAAGCTACTGTCGAAGATTCATTGAAAACTTTTCTAAGATCGTGAAGCCTCTCTCAAATCTTCTTCAGAAGCACGTCAAGTACGTTTGGTCTCCGGAGTGTGACATTGCTTTCAACACTTTGAAAGATAAATTGATCACTGCTCCAGTTCTGACTCCGCCTGATGAATCCAAGCCGTACGAGGTCTTTTGTGATGCCTCTCTCCAAGGTCTTGGCGCAGTGTTGATGCAAGAGAAGAAAGTTGTTGCTTATACCTCTCGCCAGTTGAAGCCCAATGAGAAAAACTACCCCACTCATGATCTCGAGTTGGCGGCAGTTGTGCACGCTCTTTTGACTTGGAGACATCTCTTATTGGGAAGAAAAGTGGACATTTTCACTGATCATAAGAGTCTCAAGTACATCTTCACTCAGCCTAATCTCAACCTCAGGCAAACTCGATGGGTCAAAATGATTCAAGAGTATAATCCAAGTATCGAGTATACTCCAGGCAAGGCCAATGTGATTGCTGACGCATTGAGCAGGAAAGCTTATTGCAATAGTCTGATTCTCAAGCCTTATCAACCCGAGCTTTGTGAACCTTTCCGCAAACTTAATCTGCAAGTTGTTCCTCAAGGTTTCCTCGCCAACCTTCAAGTCTCTCCTACCTTGGAAGACCAGATTCGACAAGCTCAGCTTCTTGATGCTATGGTGAAAAAGGTGAAGATTGGGATTGCCAAGAGTCAACCCAAGTACAAGTGCTACCGCCTTGATGACAAGGATACTCTCTTCTTCGAGGATCGTATTATTCTACCCAAAGGTGACCTCCGTAAAGTGATCATGAACGAGGCTCACAATTCTCTCCTCTCCATCCACCCTGGGAGCACGAAGATGTATCAGGACCTCAAGCAGGCTTATTGGTAGACTCGAATGAAGCGCGAGATTGCTCAATTCATGAACGAGTGTGATGTCTGCAGAAGAGCGAAGGCAGAACACCAAAGGCCAGCTGGTCTCCTCCAACCTCTTGCCATTCCAGAATGGAAGTTTGACCACATTGAGATGGACTTCGTGACTGGGTTTCCAAAGTCCAAGCGTGGCAATGATGCTATATTCGTTGTCATCGACAAACTCACCAAAGTGGCTCATTTTCTGCCTATCAAAGAGTCAATGACTGCAGCTCAATTGGCGGAACTCTATACCTCTCGAATTGTCTCTCTGCACGGTATTCCTCAAGTGATCTCTTCAGACCGTGGCAGCATCTTTACCTCCAAGTTTTGGGATTCTTTTCAGAAGGCCATGGGCACCAACATCCGCTTCAGCACAGCTTTCCATCCTCAAACTAGCAGTCAAGTCGAGCGTGTCAACCAGATTCTTGAAGATATGCTCAGGGCTTGTGTGATCTCCTTCGGCATGAAGTGGGAGGATTGTCTTCCTTATGCTGAATTCTCCTACAACAACAGTTTTCAAGCAAGTTCGGGCAAGGCCCCATTTGAAATCCTGTATGGCAGGAAGTGTCGTACCCCTCTCAACTGGTCTGAAACCGGTGAACGTCAGCTTTTGGGTAATGACTTAATCACAGAGGCAGAGGAGATGTGCAAAGTCATTCGAGATAACCTCAAAGCAGCCCAATCCCGCCAGAAGAGCTACTATGACAGTAAGCACCGTGATTTGGCTTTCGAGATCGGAGATCATGTTTACCTCCGCGTCTCTCCTATGAAAGATACTCGTCGCTTCGGTATCAAAGGGAAGCTTGCCCCCAGATACGTGGGACCTTTCAAGATTGTCAGCAAGAGAGGCGATCTCGCCTATCAACTCAAGCTTCCTTCTAACTTTGCAAATGTTCATGATGTGTTCCATGTCTCTCAGCTCCGAAAGTGCTTCAAGACTCCTGACCGCACCGTCAACTTCGAGGACATTGAGCTCCAAGAAGATCTCTCTTACCGTGAGCACCCAGTTGCTATTCTTGAAGAGACTGAACGCACTCGCAACAAGTCAATCAAATTCCTCAAAGTCAAGTGGTCACACCATTCCGACCATGAAGCTACCTGGGAACGCGAGGATCACCTCCGTTCTGAGTACCCGGCGTTCTTTCAGTCCTAGATCTCGGGACGAGATCCTTTCGTAGTGGTGGAGTGTTGTAACACCCCGGATATGACTTTCCCAATATGTATTCCAACTCTTGCCGTTTCCGGCCTTAAGTTATTTTATTTTCTCGGGATCGGGTCTTTGTCTCGGTGTGTTGTTATCGTTGTCATGCATCTCATATCATGTCATCATGTGCTTTGCATTTGCATACGTGTTCATCGCATGCATTCGAGCTTTTCCCCGTTGTCCGTTTTGCATTCCGGCGCTTCGTTCTCCTCCGGTGGTCATTTCTACCTTTCTTTCGTGTGTGGGGATTAAACATTTCTGGATTGGACCGAGACTTGCCAAGCGGCCTTGGTTTACTACTGGTAGACCGCCTGTCAAGTTTCGTATCATTTGGACTTCGTTTGATACTCCAACGGTTAACCGAGGGACCGAATAGGCCTCGTGTGTGTTGCAGCCCAACACCCCTCCAAGTTGGCCCAAAACCCACCTAAACCCCCTCCATCATCTAGAGCGTTCGATCACGATCGCGTGGCCGAAAACCGCACCTCATTTGGACTCTCCTTGCTCCTCCTATGCCTATATAAAGACCCCCTCCGAAATTCGGATCCCCTTCTTCCCCGAAACCCTAGAATCAGCTCCCCTCGCCGCCGGACATGTTCGAATCGGGCTGGACACGTTCGCCCGATCCGCCGCCACCACTCAGCTCGCGCCACGTGGCCCATCGCCGCCTCCCTCCGCCACCGGCCCGGGAAGCCCGGATCGGGCCCCCGCGGCCCAAGCCGGTGCGCCGCCCCGCGGCTTCGTCTCCCCCGCGCCCGAGCCGCCACCTCACCGGCCAGCTTCATCTCCGGCCGAT
>NC_057803.1:328270824-328305204 GCF_018294505.1 Triticum aestivum
CGCCACGCCGCCCATCGCCGACCGGCCGCGCCGTCGCCGTCCCCCTCCTTAGATCCGGCCGGCCCCCCTCCTTCTGCAAGTCCGGTGAGCTCAAAGCTCCGGCCGGCGATCCTCGTCATCCGTGCAACTACAGTAGATCTGGATCTGAGATCCGTTCGGGTTGACTTTTATCCCCAAAACCCTAGTTCATATGCCCTTGTTCATCGTGCTATAACTTTGCATCTGTAACTCTGTTTTGGGCATATAGCATATCAAAATGTTCGCCTCAGAGAGTACATCATTTCATTCCATTGCATCATTTTCTTTTGAGTTCATCTTGATGCCCGAAATGCAGTTAGAGGAGAGCTACTTGAGTGAATTGTCAGATCTGCTGCTCCATTTAGTTATTTGTCATTTTTGCCATGATTATTGTGTGCATGATATGCCCATGAGCTCTACATATGTTTTGTTAAGGGTTTTGCCATCTTTCCAGAGGTGCAACCCATGTATTTTTGTGATGTGTGTGGTGACTAGCACAAGCTTGCAAAGTGAGGCACTTGGTAATGTTGATTTCAGGAACTTAGCAATTCCACTAAGTCCTTGAGCTGTTTATCTCATGTTGCCATATGTTCATGTTGTTTCCTAGTGATCTGTGCCTCTTTTGAGGATGATCAGTAGGGATGTTTTGTTAATCTTGTAGTGCTCTATCCATCCATTTCTTTGTTTGTAATTATGGAGCACCCTAGCTTGAGTCAATCGAGCTCTACTTTTGCTACTTCATGAATCTAGGCAGATTTTCTACTTGTTAGCGATTTTGCCAAGGATGTTGTAGTTGATCCGTGCATGCTATGCTATTGTTCTTGCCATGTCTAGCTTGCATTTTGTGTATTCTTGATGGGTGTATGCTTAGCTTGTCATGACTTGCTCTGTAGTGAGTGCATCGAGCTCGTAAACATGCCTACTTGATATCTGTTTCAGCATGCTCCATGCCATATTTGAATTGCTTGCCATTTCCAAACCGTAACTCCAATTCCGGCGTTATTTATATCGTTTTCAAGCGATTTCATCTCATCTTTCCAGTGGCACACTTGGATTCCCAAGTTGAGGCCAGGTTCATGCATCCCTTGTCAAATCTTGCATATGCATCCCGCATCGCATCCCGCATAGCATACCATCCTTGCATCATATTGTTTGATCCTTGCACATGGTTGATTGTGTCCTTGTTGCTTGTTTGTCTTGTTTGGGTAGAGCCGGGAGACGAGTTCGCTAACGAGGAGCCCGTTGAGTTTGCTTTCGAGGATCCAGTCAACTCTGACAACTTTGCAGGCAAGATGATCATACCCTCGAAATCACTACTATCTTTGCTTTGCTAGATGCTCGCTCTTTTGCTATGCCAATGCTACGATGCCTACCACTTGCTTCCAAGCCTCCCAAAATGCCATGTCAAACCTCTAACCCACCATGTCCTAGCAAACCGTTGATTGGCTATGTTACCGCTTTGCTCAGCCCCTCTTATAGCGTCGCTAGTTGCAGGTGAAGATTGGAGGTCATTCCTTTTTGGAACATTATTTACTTGTTGGGATACCATTATATTATCTTGTTATCTTAATGCATCTATATACTTGGTAAAGGGTGGAAGGCTCGGCCTCTCGCCTAGTGTTTTGTTCCACTCTTTCCGCCCTAGTTTCCGTCATATCGGTGGTATGTTCCCGGATTTTGCGTTCCTTACGTGGTTGGGTTATAATGGGAACCCCTTGACAGTCCGTTTTGAATAAAACTCCTCCAGTAATGCCCAACCTTGGTTTTACCATTTGCCACCTAGCCTTTTCCCTTGGGTTTCGCGGACTCAAGGGTCATCTTATTTTAAACCTCCTCGGGTCAGTGCTCCTCTGAGTGTTGGTACAACCTAGAGCATCGTGCGGGGCCGTCCCTCGGCAACTTGGCTTACGTTGGCTCCCGTACGCTTAGCTTATCCGGTGTGCCCTGAGAACGAGATATGTGCAGCTCCTATCGGGATTTGTCGGCACAGCGGGTGGTGTTGCTGGACTTGTTTTACCATTGTCGGAGTTGTCTTAAAGAACCGGGATACCGAGTCTGAGCAGAACGTCTCGGGAGGAGGTCTATTCCTTCGTTGACCTCGAGAGCTTGTCATGGGCTAAGTTGGGACTCCCCTGCAGGGATTTGAACTTTCGAAAGCCGTGCCCGCGGTTATGGGCAGATAGGAATTTGTTAATGTCCGGTTGTAGATAACTTAAACCTTAACTTAATTAAAATGAATCAACTGAGTGAGTTACCGTGATGGTCTCTTCTCGGTGGAGTCCGGGAAGTGAACACGGTGTTGGAGTAATGATTGCGCAGGTTGCCCTCTAGTTTCTCGCTCGCACTTTGCCTTCTCTTCTCGCTCTCTTTTGCGAACAGTATAGCCACCATATATGCTAGTCACTTGCTGCAGCTCCACTTTTATTTACCTTGCCTTACCTATGAGCTTAAATAGTCTTGATCGCGAGGGTGCGAGATTGCTGAGTCCCTGTGGCTCATAGATTACTATTACACCAGATGCAGGGCCTGATGATTCCGCTCCAGGTGACGCGCTTGAGCTCAAGTGGGAGTTCGACGAGGACTCTCAACGTTACTATGTTTCCTTTCCTGATGATCAGTAGTGGTGCCCAGTTGGGGTGATCAGGACCGTGTCGCTTGTTGGGTTATCTTTTATTTTGGCACCGTAGTCGGGCCATGAGTGTTTGGATGATGTAATGTTATTTATGTACTTGATTGACGTGGCGAGTGTAAGCCAACTATGTTATCTCCCCTTTTATTATCTATATATTACATGGGATGTTGTGATGATTGCCTAACTTGCGACATTGCTTTCAATGTGGTTATGCCTCTAAGTCGTGCCTCGACACGTGGGAGATATAGCCATATCGAGGGCGTTACACGTCCCGACTGGGCTCCACTACTGATCAACTGGAAACGGAACAACACAAAGAACGGGATCTTCATCGGGCTCCTCCTTGAGCTTGGTTGCGTCCTCTGCACGGTTCAACGGCACCTGCAAGCTAGTTTTGAAGTATCTGTGAGTCACGGGGACTCAGCAATCTCGCACTCTCACGATCAAGGCTATTTAAGCTTATAGGAAGGGTAAAAGGTATGAGGTGGAGCTGCAGCAAGCGACTAGCATATTTGGTGGCTAACATACGCAAATGAGAGAGAGAAGAGAAGGCAAAAGCACGGTCGAACAACTATGGTCAAGAAGTGATCCTAGAACAACCTATGTCAAGCATTACTCCAACACCGTGTTCACTTCCCGAACTCCGCCGGGAAGAGACCATCACGGTTACACACGCGGTTGATGTATTTTAATTAAGGTCAAGTTCAGGTTTTCTACAACCGGACATTAACAAATTCCCATCTGCCCATAACCGTGGGCACGGCTTTCGAAAGTTCAAATCCCTGCATGGGTGTCCCAACTTAGCCCATCACAAGCTCTCACGGTCAACGAAGGATATTCCTTCTCCCAAGACAATCCGATCAGACTCGGCATCCCGGTTACAAGACATCCTCGACAATGGTAAAACAAGTCCAGCAACACCGCCTGAATGTGCCGATAAATCCCGATAGGAGCTGCACATATCTCGTTCTCAGGGCACACTCAGATGAGACATCCTACAAGTAAAACCAACCCTCAAGTTGCCCCGAGGTGGCCCCGCAGTCTACTCGGTCAGACCAACACTCAGAGGAGCACTGGCCCAGGGGGGTTTAAAATAAATATGACCCTTGAGTCTGCAGAACCCAAGGGAAAGAAAAGGCTAGGTGTCGAATGGTAAAACCAAGGTTGGGCATTGCTGGAGGAGTTTTATTCAAGGCGAACTGTCAAGGGGTTCCCATTATAACCCAACCGCATAAGGAACGCAAAATCCGGGAACATAACACCGACATGATGGAAACTAGGGCGGCAAGAGTGGAACAAAACACCAGGCATAAGGCCGAGCTTTCCACCCTTTACCAAGTATATAGATGCATTAATTAAATAAGAGGTATTCTGATATCCCAAACAAATAATCATGTTCCAAACAAGGAACAACATAGCCATGTTCCAACAAGGAACAAACTTCATCTTCACCTGCAACTAACAACGCTATAAGAGGGGCTGAGCAAAGCGGTAACATAGCCAAACAACGGTTTGCTAGGACAAGGTGGGTTAGAGGCTTGGTTCGACAATATAGGAGGCATGATAAGCAAGTGGTAGGTATCGCAGCATAGGCATAGCAAAAGAGCGCGCATCTAGCAAGCAAAGATAGAAGTGATTTCGAGGGTATGGTCATCTTGCCTGAGATCCCGCAAGGAAGAAGAACGAGTCCATGAAGAAGACAAACGGGCGTAGTCAAACGAATCCTCACAACTCCGGAACGAAACCGAAGCTAACGCGAGAAGCAACCCAGAAAGAAGCAAACACCATAGTAAACAACCATCACATAATCATGGCATGATGCACAACCAAGTATGATACATGTCCGGTTTAAATATGCATGGCATGGCAAAGTGCACAAACAATACTACAAATTAAGTGGAGCTCAACTTGCACCGAGTTGCATGTTGAAGAAACACCACATTCAAGTTATTTAGTTCGATCTCGTTTATGTACCCAACAATATTAAATGTTGTTAAACATGGCAAGAGGGTGAAGCAAATGAAAACTACCTATCTAGGCAAGTTTAAATGAGGCCAGAATGACAAACAACAAGTCCGGAAACTCCTCATGTGCAAAATATGGATTTGGTACTGTTCTGCCCTAAACACAATTTTAGAGTTATTAAACATGCAAAGTAAATCCACCATGTTAAACTAGGCATTTTTCTACCCCATTTACATATAAAGATTATTAAATTTGGAGCTACGGTTATTTAGTTATGAATTAAAACATTTTAGCATGGCATAGGAGCAAATTTAAACAAACATCATTTTAAACATTTTAAACATGGGTGAAAGTGACATATTATGAAACTAGACACAATTTTAAGCAAGTTTCATATATTAAGTTTTTACACGTGATGCTTAGCTTGTGAGTTAAAATATGCATGAAGTTCAAGGGTGTTTCTGCAAAACTGGCACTCTCTGGGAAAAAGCTAAATTCACTGGACAGGAAAAAAACATGATGGCCTGGAACTGAATTGGCCCAGCAGCAGGAAAAGAAAGGTGGGGCGCTGGGGGTAGCCTGACCCATGGGCCTTGGCCCGACTCGGTTGAGAGGCTGGGCCGCGGGCGGGGCGCGATGAGGCACGAAGCGAGGCCGGCCCGTGCGAGCGATGCAGTCAACGCGTCGAGTGGAGCGGCGCTTGTCTTTCGATCTAGAGGAAGCAGGGCGCGGCGCTGGTCTCCCTCGCGACAGAGACAGCAGGGACATGGCGAATATACAACGGACGGGGCGCGGCTCGATGAAGAGGAGCAGCAGCGGACACGCCGGCGCTGAGGACTCCGGCGGCGCCGAGGCATTGGGAGACGAGCTGCTCCTGCTCGATGCAGACAGCGGCAGCCAGGGGCGCGAAGGAGGCCGGGAAGACGGGGATGAAAGCCCGGGTGCAGAGGTCGTGAGGTTGTCGGAGCTTGGCGTGGATTCGGACGATGAGGGCAGCGCGGGACTTGACGGAGGAGCTGAAGCAGATTGGCCGGCGGCAGCAAGATGCTTGGAGCTCCATGGCCATGGCAAGGCCTCTGGTCACCTCAGAGGGAGAGAGATTGGGGCATGAGAGAGTGAGATCGGGGAAGGAAGGCAGGGAGGAGACGGGGAGCTGCAGCATGACCTGGTGCTCCGATCGGCGAGGCCAAGGGAGGTAGATGAGGGGGTGGAGACCGGCGGAAGGGATCGGCACGAGGAGTCCGTTTCCAGCGGCAATCCCCTTCTTGGCAGTACCTGTCCATGGCGGGGAGAGACACGGACGTGAGAGAGCGGGATCAAGAGTGGATAACAGAGGAGGCAAGGAAGGAGGGCAGCGTTGGGGACCTACTGGTCATCGGGGCTTGGCGCGCCGACGAGGGAGGAGGTCGGAGGTTGCGATCTGGTTGGGCGGCGCTGAAAGCAAGGTGGAGTTGGTCGGGGCTGCAAGTTGGATATGGCAGGAGAGGAAAACGAGGAGGATTTGGCATGTGGCGGCGCGAGGGGGAAGGATGGGACGGCTCTCCTTGATTTTAGGGTTGGACAATATATATACATCAGGTGGATTAGGTTAGGGATTACCTCATCCCTACGATCGTAATCGGACGATCGCGAATAAAACAGTTACTGAGCCCAATTAACAAAACGGAGATGTTTTGTACATGTTTGGGGATGATCTAGATCCAACGGTGACGACTGTCTGGGTCGGGTCCGGGACAGCTCTCGGACACACGCGCGAGGAGGGCCGCGGGCACTGTGCAAACAGGGGTTAGGCGAACGAGGTCAAGTGTGTGGACTGAGAAGAGAGAGGGGAAAAGCAACCCGACAACCGTTTCCGGAGGCCGGAAACGTCCGACGTTAGACCGGCTATAATGCCGCTATAGTTATCCGTTGGGCCGTCAAACGAACTCCGAATGCGATAAACCTTGGCAGACAGCCTACCTACACTATAATAAGACCGCACGCCAACTTTCAACCCAATCTAAGAACATTTTCCGGCCACTTAAAAATAATATTCGGACGTGTCGCAGGCGCGTGCAAGTGTGTCTGGACTCAGAGCGGACAACGGAAGAAAACGGGGAGGCCGGGACGGATGCAAGTTTTGAAAACATGATGATGCAATGCACATGATGACATGGTAAGATGCAACACGAAAGCAAATGACAAGGCAAAACAGCGAAAAACAGGAGGACACCTGGCACATCGGTCTCGGGGCGTTACAGCGCCCTACCCCCCTGGGCGTGCCCCCTACCTCGTGGGCCCACTGGTGGCCCTCCGATGCCCATCTTCTACTATATGAGGTCTTTCGTCCGAGAAAAAATCATAAGCTAGCTCATGGGACAAAACTCCGCCGCCACGAGGCGGAACCTTGGCGGAACCAATCTAGGGCTCCGGCGGAGCTGTTCTATCGGGGAAACTTCCCCCCGGGAGGGGAAATCATTACCATCGTCATCACCAATGATCCTCTCATCGGGAGGGGGTCAATCTCCATCAACATCTTCACCAGCACCATCTCATCTCAAACCCTAGTTCATCTCTTGTATCCAATCTTTGTATCCAAACTTCATATTGGTACCTGTGGGTTGCTAGTAGTGTTGATTACTCCTTGTAGTTAATGCTAGTTGGTTTACTTGGTGGAAGACAATATGTTCAGATCCATTATGCATATTAATACCCCTATGATTATGAACATGAATATGCTTTGTGAGTAGTTACGTTTGTTCCTGAGGACATGGGAGAAGTCTTGCTATAAGTAGTCATGTGAATTTGGTATTCGTTCGATATTTTGATGAGATGTATGTTGTCATCCCTCTAGTGGTGTCATGTGAACGTCGACTACATGACACTTCACCATTGTTTGGGCCTAGAGGGAGGCATTGGGAAGTAATAAGTAGATGATGGGTTGCTAGAGTGACAGAAGCTTAAACCCTAGTTTATGTGTTGCTTCGTAAGGGGCTGATTTGGATCCATATGTTTCGTGCTATGGTTATGTTTACTTTAATACTTCTGTTGTAGTTGCAGATGCTTGCAATAGGGGTTAATCATAAGTGGGATGCTTGTCCAAGTAAGGGCAGTACCCAAGCACTGGTCCACCCACATATCAAATTATCAAAGTACCGAACGCGAATCATATGAACGTGATGAAAACTAGCTTGATGATAATTCCCATGTGTCCTCGGGAGCGCTTTCGTTTATATAAGAGTTTGTCCAGGCTTGTGCTTTGCTACAAAAAGGATTAGGCCATCTTGCCGCACCTTATTTTACTTGCATTACTTGTTACTCGTTACAAATTACCTTATCACAAAACTATCTGTTACCGATAATTTTAGTGCTTGCAAGAATACCTTGCTGAAAACCGCTTATCATTTCCTTCCATTCCTTGTTGGGTTCGACACTCTTACTTATCGAAAAGGCTACGATAGATCCCCTACACTTGTGGGTCATCAGTCATCACCTACTGCATGGTAAGAACTTGTAAGACTTTGATATTTGCTATACTGTGAGCGTCTTACCACCACATCCCAGTAGTTCATAGGAACAATATTTTTTGGATTTTGTTTCTTATTTCTACTAATCACGACAAGATCCAGAGTTAATTCAAGGGCTTTGTCGATTGTGGAAGATGTGCCACCATCTAAGCAAATACCACAACCGTCACGAGAGGTGCACAAACATCCAAATGCACATGATCGGATTAATATTTTTATACCATCATTTAATGGCCATTTTAGACCTGCTTTATATATTGAATGGGACTTCGACATAAATAATATTTTTGCTTCCCATAATTTTGCTGAACGTAAAAAAGTTAAGGTCACAGTTGGTTCATTCACTGGTTATGCTTCAATTTGGTCGAGCGAATACTGTCGGTTACACCCTGATTATATACCTACTACTTGGGATGATTTGAAACTTGCAATGAGACATACTTTCGTCCCCTCTTATTATACTCGTGACATGATTAAAAAGTTACAACATTTAAAACAAGGTAGTGACACTGTAACAAAATATTATGATGATTTACAAACTATGTTGTTGCTTTCCTCTTTAGAAGAAAGTGAAGAAGATTTTATGGATATATTTTGGGGAGGATTAAATCATGACATTCAGGAGATAATAATTCATGAAAAGTGTTATCATATGGATCATTTGTTTCGTCTTGCTTGCAAAGCTGAACAGGAGATAACAAGATGTGTTGCCCAGAAGACAAACAAGCGGAAGGTGCAAATCCCAAGAGTTGCAACGGTTGTTCCTTCCACCACTACGCCTACTATGACAACAACATCTGTTCGTGTGAGCACTACATCACCTCCACCACGTGACCTGTTGACACCTAGAGTACCTACATCATATGAGTTGACCCTAAGAGGTAATGATAAAGATATTAATGTTCCAACTCCACATGAGTATGATGAATGTCTTGTCAATTTAAATGCACCATGTGATGAGCCACTCACTACTTTGATCACACCATCTATTTTAGAGGATTATGTTCATGATTTGACTTCGCCATGTGATCAAACACATGCAATAACAACAATTTTTGGTGCACCCATTGAATTAACTCTTGATGCGAAAGAACCATGTGAATCAATGAATAACTCTGATTTGGATCAAATACATTTGAAAATAATTATGCCAATGTTTAACCATTTTTATATAACCTCCAATCGTGATAATGATCCCGTTTCGAATAACTTGTTGCATCTTTCCTTATTTAAGCATGTTGTAGCATGTCATTTTGAAATAATTAAAGTTTATTCATTAATGTTGGGATGGTTTATGATAAGCATTGCCAATCTTTCGATATAAATAAGAGCTTCACTTATATATGCAAACTGAGTTGCAATATTTTCATGCCTTTGACTTCTTATGATAATATATTGGCTTTATAATTCATGACATTTGAAGAGTACTCTTGTATACATGTGGCACTTGTGCCACAACTGAGATCAGTGAAAATGAATGACATATACATATACAACATGTACACCCTTGTCTCTTTTGTTAGCCACATTTCAGATTAAGCAACGCTGATGACGACTTCGTTTTCAAGAAGGGAGGATGATGAGGACATGGCTACAACAGTTACACCCACAACCCCTGCTACTATACCTATTGGACCAATTACTAGAGCTCGCACACGCTAATTAAATTATCAGATACTTTTGTTTCTTGGTAATTTTTCTAATGTTTATGAGAATATGATGCTGCCTAACTTGGATGCATTTGTGTCGATGACAATTGAAGGGCCTAGCATGGACCAGAAGGATAAACATTAGAGCATGATCAAGCATCGAGATGAAGGTGCACGCGAAGGGAACAAGAACGGAATTTCCAGTGAAGATTTCTGCACTTTGAAGCCACCGTGACATACAAGAAGATGGACAAAATATATAAGATGCCCGTTCATAAAATTCGTCCATAGTTTATTATAGGTGCTGCGTCACCTTATTTTTGGATGAGACCCATGTAATTTCGAAATACCTCTTATTAAGCTATCTTTAGAGTCCGTATTGTAGGGGAAACAACTCAGGAGGTGTTTTAGTCCCACCTTGTCAAGGGTGGACAAAATCCCCTCTTTTTCCCCCTATATATACAACCCTTAAGGCACCGTTTAGACTTGGCTTTTGTTTAGATTAAAAGTTCGCCATAACTACAACTTCTCATACTTCATTTGTGTTCAACGACCAGACCAAACCGTCATAGAACCCACCTTGATCAATAAAGTTTTCATCTTATATTAGTAATATCCAGATTGCAATCTTAGTTTCTTGCTTGTTCTTCGTTTGCTTGCAGGAAACAGGCCCTCGTGGTCAGGTTGATCGTGCTTCGGCATGGTCAATAACCCCTCGGAAGTTGGTTTAGCGATTGCTAAGACGCGGCTTCTCGCACGTTCGTAGTCGGGTCATCATGGTCAACTCCCACAGAAAAAATAGCCATCTCATTGAAACATCGTCTCCGTTCCAGTTTTTTTCCGTCCCATCTCCCAATTTCGCTGGTTTTTTCATAGGTTTTTTCGTGGATTTTTCTTCGTCCCCCCCCCCCACTTCAGCGGTTTATTTTCGCGTCACCCTCTCACACAATGAAAAAAATCTGAACATATCAGAATTTTCCATACTGGCGCAAATTATTTAGTAATGTAGAATCAATCAAGATCAATCTCTAAAGATCAAATCTAATCTCTACTCCTAATGGAGTAGTTGGTAGTCTCCGTTTCGGGTTTTTTCGTCCCACCTCCCAATTTCGCCGGTTTTTTCATAGGTTTTTTTCGTAGATTTTTTCGTCCCCTCCCCCACTTCATCGGTTTATTTTCGCGTCACCCTCTCACACAATGAAAGAAATTTGAACATATCAAAATTTTTCATGCTGCGCAAATTATTTAGTAATGTAGAATCAATCACGATCAATCTCTAAAGATCAAATCTAAATTAATTAACATTATCTTAAATCGCTCAATCACATTAATTAGAAGACAAATAATCTCTATCTCTACTACCTAAAACAACCATAGGATCCGTCTCCCGTCTTATGCCGTCGATTTTCGTCGCTCTCCTCTCCCACACCTGTTAACACCAGAAAAAACACTCAACCGCCGAGGAGCCCACCCGACCTATCTCTCTTCTAGCCCTACCTCTCTCCTAATCTGGGCATCGACGATCGACATAGCAGATAACACTCAACATCGCCCACCCCCTCTCTTCCCATCTCGCGGGAAGCAGAGGAGACCGGCCTCTTCCAGATCGGCCCCGGGGTCACCGACGCGGACGACCGAGGGACTCGGCGCTGCCGGTCGGAGCTACATCGCCCACGATGTCGAGTAGGGCATGTGCAAGAGCTCTTGGCCTTCTGGGGCTGCCGCCGCATGACTTGTATCGTCAGGCCGTCATGGTGTCGGCCAGCCGCCGGCTACACACGGGTCCTCTCCCTCTCCCTCTCAGTGTGTATTCCCCTTCCTCTTCCCCCAAATTAAGACTGCTATGTTGCCTATTGTTGTGCTTCAGGTCTTCAGGTCGGCAGCGGCAACTTGGGACTTGGAGAGTAGCTTTTTGTGGTAGGGCATGCACAAGAGGCGTGACCTGCTGGTAGCTGTCCAGGGTATGCGATTCCAACCATCCAACTTTTTTTTGTCCTTGAGCAGGTGCTCCAGACGCCCTTTTGAGTTTCTGAGCATGTCTTAGCCTACAGATTCGTCTACACGGGCCACTGAAGCAGGGAATTCAGGCCAGGGGATCAATTTGTAATCACGGTTAAACAAATTATAATCAAGATCTTAACAGGCTAACTGAATTCGATTGGGCCATCATCACAAGCATGTCCGCAACTAGACCTCAATGGCTCCAACAGTATGGACCTGTAGGTATTTGATGTTTTGATCTACCAGTTTATGCATTCAGGTATAACTTAGGCTAAGCAATACTACTTTCATTGGGTTTTCAGTACTTGTATTTAATGTGCGTACAGAGATTCCGAAATAGCTATTTCCATATTTGATTGTTCTGAATGAATAGTGCCTGCAAAACTTGCACCATGCTACTAAAATGTTTGCAACATATGGACACGGATTTTGAGGACATGCGGCCACCCGCTGCCGTTATCTCATGCGTCGGCAGCGCGTCGTGATCGATAGCTAATATAGCATCTTGCCTCCCAACTTGCAATACTACACAGTGCTAATTTCTTATGAAATGGGAATACGCCTGTTATACCCTCACGCGTGTGGGCACGCGTGTGGGCCCGCACACATTTATCATAGTAGGAATACATCCTTGTCCGTTAGTGATTCATCCTGCGAGGGACGCCCGTCCGGGGTGGGTCATAACTGCTCCGCTGCAGTGCGTGTTAATTGAAGTAATCAATTCATGATGGGTGTCGTTATTCGGTTCAGGGGAGCTGGGCAATGGCTTCAATTGGGCAATTTATGGCATACACTGCTGTTTGGTGTACACACAGGCACAGTTACACTCGATGTATTTGCACACGTTTTGTGATTAGAGACGGGCTAATTGCAGCAGGGGCGTCGGTCCACAAAGGTGGCTAAATAATTTATTGATAGACCAGCTCGCAGCCTGCATGAGCAAGCTAAACGTACTGGGTGATACATGCAGCTCGGCCAGCAAAAAGTAGAACATATGAAAAAAACAGCAGTCCCTACGCAGAGGGGATAAGCTATGTAGTTCTGAGGAGGCAGCTCATGGCCAAGGCCATGCGCGGGATGCATGAAGTGCACTGAGCAGAAGAAGATGAACACATGTATGACTACGACGCTTCCTACGCAGCCGGAATGATACTTTAGGGCTTGTGGGGGAAGATAGTGACCATGACCATCAAGTTCGCGAGGCACAACATGAAAATGTTCTTTAGCAATGACTGGTTCTGCTCGAGAAGTGTGACATAGCGATGGACCGACGCGTGTGAAATCAGATGTCTCCACCGCACGCTGAAGTACTGCATGTACTCGTTCTCCCATTTTTAAAAACTGCACCCTCCATGCTGCAGCAGAAAGAAAGATTAGCACGCCATGGAGAAGAAGGCATGAAAAGATTTAGAAAAACTTACCCCATGATGTTCGCACTTGTAGAAGTGCCTCCCCGGGTTTAGTTCAGCCCCGAAGACAAACCAGAGCACGTAGTCAGCGTTGCATTCGGGGCAACGGATGAGAGGGAGTGGAGGCATCCGATTGCTCGTGTGGTGGAATGGACGTGGTGTTGAACTACTATGGGACATGGACGAACGCATGATTTGCAAGCCCAGCTAAGCTGTGAGGAATGGAGAAGGGGAGCAGCTTCGAATGGCCTTGTCCCACGCAATAAATGTCTTTGCGCATCTCGTTCCCGCTTGGTGCAGCTAGCCGTTGTCACTACATGCTGTCATTTGGGCCTTTACTATGGCGCGCAGACACGAATACGAGCGTTATACCAGCTGATGTAAGCTGCTAGGGAAAATTATACGACAATGTTGTATTGCGCTAGCACGAATCGCGTGGAGACGAGTGGTGCAGATAACGACCTCGCGTGGCCGCATGTGCACACGCAATTTATCATATACTTATTTCTTAGATAAAACAAATGTTGGGCGTACATTGGATTGTATAGTGGCTAGCACGTGAGGTAATAACAATTCTACCTTAATATCGGCCCATACGTATAGTTTCAAGATGAGTTAATTACACCTGGGGTACATAAACTTTCGCGGCGGTAACGGATTCATACACAAACAAAAAAACCCCATAAAAGTCATACATTAACTCTGATGCGGATTCGTTTAGCTACAAAATGCATGCAAAGTGGACAGATGGGCTGCCACGCACGCAATGGGGTCGGCCGTGTATGCATTTGTATCTTTGTAGTTACCCCCCTCAGTTTACTGAGATTTAACCCGTGGCCATTCTCTCTGTATCCCAATCCCCTTCTTCAAATCCCTAGCTGCGAAGGCGACGCGGCCGGCCCGGTCGTGCACCATGGAGAGACGATGCGGTCGTGCGCCATGGAGAGGCGTTGGGAACAACATCTTCAACCAAGCCGGTGGCTCTGTCAACGGCGGCTTGGACCAAACCGATGGCGGCTCTGTCAACCAAGGCGGCGGCGGCGGCTCTGGCACCGGATGCGACATGGATGGCGAGTGGATAGTCACATTAGAGCTTAGTTTTGGCTCCAAAAAAGCGATGAAGGTATGTTCTTTCCTCGATTTCTTGTTGTATTTCTTTTTTTTGATTTCACTTTGGAATTTTAGGGGGCATGCGGAATTAGGGTTTCCAATGAAGGATTTGGTGCGGCTGAATGTGGGTGCAAATTGACGCCAGTTATTAGGGTTTGCAATGAAGGATTTGATGCAGGCCGACGATTTCTGAGTTGTCCATACGAGGTATGAGATAAGTTTTTTATTTGTTTCACTGAATTTTGCACCGTATGACAATTTTGACTGGATGTGTTTCTGTAATTTGAAATGTACAGGGGTTAAACTCCTGTGGGTATTTGAGGTGGATGGATGATGCATGGCAGGGGCAGATCAAGGGTGGTAATTGGAAAGCTTGCAAATGACAACTAGAAGCTACAAAATGCTTTGCTTGACAAGGAACAAGACATTCAGAGGATGAAGAAAGAGAGGAATAAATTAGATGATCAGAGAAAAAATAGGGAAAATTAGATTTGTTTCTAGTACTTGTTGTTCTTGCAAGTGTAGTGATTTATGCTCTAGTTGCATTGGTTAGTAGGGGATTTGTGTGAGGATTTCAAGTATGTGTGACTATATGATGAACAAGTTTTTCAAGTTTGAAAATTTTCATGCCCAGTTATTTGTCTTTCTTAATCTGCAAATTTGACAAGTTATGTTATCCAACACAGAAATTCAGACAAATAAACTCTCAAATGCAAAATAAGTAGAACACTGAAGAAATTCACTGGATTGACATTGAATTTCTCTGAAGAAGTTCAGTACAGAGTACAACAATGATTAACACGAACTGAGTAGAACAAAGTTGACTTGATTAACACAAACTGACTTGAGCATTAGAAGATAACAGCACAAACTAACTTGGGCAATAACACAAACTAACTTGGGATAAACTGGAGAACTCAGAACTTTCTGAAACTCTCATCACTGCAACAAGAACAGAGTTCTGAAACTCTGAACTTTCTGAACCTCTAGTCCTCGTCGGACGATAGGTCGATGTACTCCATGACCAGGCGGCTGCAGCTTGGCTCCGGACCATGGCTGACATGCGCTGGTGCCTTCTCCGTGGCTGCAGCCTGCCTCCGGACCATGGCGTCGCGCGCCGCACTGTGGTGTGCGACGGCCTGCCGCACTCTAGCTGCGTCTGATGCCTAAACATCTGCGTGGAGCCCCAGGACTGCTTGGCGCTCGTCGGCGGTGAACATGCGAGTGGATTCTTCCCTCACCGCGGTGTCATTGGAGATGGCAACGACACATCTGTCGATGGCCGCTTGCAGGTCACGGCTGGCGTGTTCCCTGCGGACTGTGCCGTACGAATTCAGCAGGGCAGTCTACTGATCAACGGCGGGCACCACGGCTGGGAGCGGCTGCTGCTCGGGTTGGAGGGGAGCGTGCTCCCATGGCTCCCATGGCTCGGGCTGGAGGGGAGCGTGCTCCCATGGCTCCCATGGCTCGGGCTCGGGCGTGGTAGGAGAGGGATTGGGCGGCAGAGCAGGGGTGGAAGAGGAACGGGGACGCGCAACGTGATCCCATGTCCCGGTGATTGTTACCCAGGTGGTGATGAGCTTGCGCACCATGTCAGTGGACGGAAGTGGCTAGAGTTTGGCCATGGTGACCATGGCTTTTGTAGAGGCCGAGCGGCGATGGCGGGAAGAGGCGAAGGCGAGAAGAGGCGTTGGCGGGAAGCGGCGAAGGCGGGAAGCGATGTTTGCGGGAAGAGGCTAAGGCGGGAAGTGGCGATGGCCCACCGGCGTACGGGCGGTGTCGTGCGCCGCCCTGTTTGGCCAGAGGTGGCAGACGATGCAGTGTCCGTTGATTTCTGATCGGACGACTAGTAAGGTTTAGCAGTATATACAAATTGGAAGATTGGCAGCATATGCTTGATATCCTCTCATAGCCTACTGGTACGACCCCCACTGTCACAAGTACCAGATACTGGGTTCGAGTCCCAGTATCACCCAAATTTTTTTGAACAATTTTTTTTGCAATATTTGAAGTGTAAATAGATAATAGTAGTATCATATTTGTTCTCAATTGTTCTCAATTTTTTTTGCATATTTACTGCAAATGCAAATAGATAATAGCAGTATTATACCTTTTTACTGAAAATTTGAAATGCAAATACAAAAAGCAGAGACAAAGTTGAAGTTATTTTAACTGAAATTTGCAGCCTCATACACAAAACAGATATTTTTTAAATGTACAACTTGGCTCAATATAGCATGACAGATATGGAGATCAACAACATAATCATTGTGCACCATGCATGATAGATATATGACAGGCAAAATGAAGATCCACCATGGCCTAAATGACTACCAGTGCATTACAAAACATGTTTTGTTGCAAGGTTGCAGTTCATACATGAACTGGGACATTTTTGCAGTTCAGCTATGAACTAATTGAGCAACTAAACTAATTTTTTGGAGTGCTAGGGGCATTCTGGGTCACTGGAATCTCCTCATTCAAGTCTGGTATGGCATTCCTTGCTCCATCTTGTCCAAACATCAACTGCCACATAGCTGTATCTTCAACTCTTCTCCCTTCTACACCAGCTCCTCCCCCTGCTGCTTCTGGGCCAGTGCCTCTTCCAGCTCTACCTCCTCTTGCACCAGCTCTTCCACCAGCTCTGCCGCCAGTCCTTCCACCACTTCTTCCACCAGATCTTCCACCACTTCTTGTTTTCTTCACTGCACTGCCTGCATTGGCACTTGTTCCAGGCTCATCTGCATTTGAAAGGTATAGTAACTTAAGAACATGCAAACAGTCAGGACCAACACTTGTGATTTAAGTTAAACAGTCAGTACTTGCATTTGGTACCACTTGTGTTGTTGCCCTTCTCTTGCCTCTGCTTGCCATAGTTGTTCTTCCTCTAACAGTTGCAGTAGTATTTGTTCTTCTCCGTGGAATCAAATCTCTAGCATCAGCTACAAAACTGGATTCCTCTGGGAGAGGTTCAGGTGGCACCATCCTTGTAAGATGAGCCCTCTCCTGCAACATCAAGTGCAACAGTAAGTGAAAACATGCAAACTCATCGTACAAGGCTGCTCCTATTATCCCATTGTGTACATCAAGTAAACATGCAAACATGCAACATCAAGTACCTCTTGTCCCATTGTGTACACCATGCTGCTCCTATCATTGATTGATCCAGCCTATGGTTGATGTGCTGAGGCAGTATATCCTACACATGACAATTAAGTCATACAATGAAGTAAAGTGCAATGAAATTCTGGTAAAATAATGTGCACCAACCTGGAGAATTTCAGGGCATGCAAACTCATCTTCCTCTTCCTCTTCCTCTTCCACTTGTGGATCCTGCATTTTCCTTTCCATGTATTTGCCATGACCCCTTTTGTTGTGATCATCTTTTCCACATACTGAACAGTGCATTGCCACACCCTTTTTATTGAGATAAATTGTGCCATCCTTCTTCTTCTTCTTCTCTTCTGGAGTTTTCCTCCTCTTTGTGGCTGGCCTTCCCATGACCTTAGTAAACAAAGGAGGATGGATGTACATTCCATTTAGCTTATCCCAGTGGGTCCTGTCTCTGAGAGGCATGATATTGTGACCATAGGCCTTCAGATATGTTTCTATGGTGTAACATTTGTGCACCAGCTCCTTAGGGTCTATCCTCTCAGCCCTACAAACTGCTATAGCATGTGGACAAAGAATTCCACTCAACCCCCAGCTCTTGCAATCACAAGTTCTACCAATGATATCAACTATATATGAGTTGGGTCCAGATTGCACATGATAAATGCCATTGCCAGCATCTCTTGGAAAACAGTTACCACTCAACTCTGCATTCTTTTCTAACTTCTTTCTAATCTTTGGATATGTTTTTCCAGTCCACTTTTCCACTGCCTCCCTATGCTTGCTAGCAAGTCTTAATGAAAGTTTTCCCAAGATACATTCTAACATGGATATAATGCACATACCCCTGGCATCTAGTATGTAGCTGCAATGTATTTAAAACAGTTGTATGAGTAAAATAGTTGCAAAGTATTTAAATGAGCAATTCACTCATCAATGAAAGCATCAATGGAAATTAAAGAAGAACTAAAAATGTACCTATTGAAGACCTCAGACATGTTGTTCAAGAGGATATCACACTTGGGGAAGTCACTAAAGAAGTTCTTAACCCATTGGTTAGGTGCTTTGTCCTCAAGCCAGTTGTAAGCTTCAATGTTGGCCTCTCTCATTTTCTCTCTGTTTTGTGTCCACTTTGGTAAATTTGTTGATCTTGCCATGGCCCATAAAAGGTTTTTCAGTGTTTCCCCTTTGAACTTCTTCTGAAAGTTCTGGTATAAGTGCCTAACACAAAATCTATGCTCAGCATCTGGAAAAACTTTCCCAACTGCATTTATTATACCCTGAAAATTTGCACAAAGTCACACATAAGCACACATGAAGAAGCATAGTTCTATAGAGCTCATGTACACATGAAGAAGCACACATTTGCATTACCTTTTGCCTGTCACTCATGATAGTATATGGGCATGTGTTCACAATGTTGAGATCATTCTTAAGTGTTGTCAAGAACCATTCCCATGTATAAGTAGACTCCACTTCCACCAAACCCATAGCAATAGGAAATATGCAGTCATTTGGGTCTATGCCCACTACTGTCAGTAGCTGGCCTTTGTACCTGCTCTTCAAGTGGCAGCCATCCAGAAATATTATAGGCCTACATCCCTTTAGAAACCCTCTCTTGCAAGCATCATAGGACCAATACAGTGATGACAAATGATCCTTTGGGAGTGCATCATCTTTCCCCTTCACCTTGGTTGTTCTGACAATAAATTTGCTCCCAGGATTGCACCTTCTTAGTTCTTGGCCATAATCCCATAGCTGCTGGTATTGCTCTGCTTCATTTCCATGGATGATACCAAGTGCTGCCTTTCTAGCTCTTCCCAGTTTCATTTTATTGGGCATCAACTTGAACTCTCTCTGCACTTTGTTCCCAAATGTTGTGAGGTCCATTTTCTGGTTGTCTCTAAACTCATCAAGGAATTTTTGTGTAAGAATCTTAACAGTCAAACACTTGGAATCAAAGTGTTTCTGGCATGTGTGATTGTCATTGTACTGCCTTATTACAATGCTTCCAGTCCTATTGTCCTTTGAAGCTTTAAGCAGCCAAGGGCATCCCTGAGAACACACTGCATTAAGCCTCTCACTCTCATTTCTTGGTTTGAAAATTTTGACTCTGTTCCTCACAGTGTATGCATCCAATGCCATCCTCAGCTCTTTCATGTCACCAAACACAAGCCCTACTCTGAACACTGGATTGTTCATGTCAACTTCTGGATTGTAAGCCCTAAATGTGTATTGCAGTTTCTCAAGTTCTGCTTTGGACAGGTTTAGCTCATCATCATCTAAAGGATCATCCTCTGGTACATATCCTTCCTGTTCATTGTAGTCACCAACTTCTGCATCTACATTCTCAAGGAATAGATCATCATCCATATCTTCCACATCATAATCACTCTCATAAAAATCTGAATCAGTTTCCTCTCCTTGCTCTGTTGTTGCTGTGCCATCTCCTTGCTCTCCTTCCTCTCTATCATCTGCATTTTCTTCTTCCTCTCCTGCCTCTCCATTGTCTTCTTCCTCTATTCCTTCAGCAGACCTTGGCAATTTCCTTGGAGTAATTACCCTTGGCAGAGGGGGCCCATCTAGGATCACATCATCATACAAAGTTCTTATCTTGTTCTCCTCATCCACTATTAACAGCAGTGTCTTACATTCTTTGCTTGCATTGACCATAGCAACAATGACCTCTTCAGTATCCACACAAACAAGGCCATCTACTATGTCTTTGCCTGGCAAGCACCAGTACACTTGCAGATCTGGGTAACCATGGGAGTAATCCAGCCTGTCCAGGCAAAATTTCAGCATATCTAAGGACCAAGTGTCAGCATGACAGTAGTCAAATTCACAATAAGTGCTGCCAATATATGATCTGTTGACTCCTTGCCCAATAAATATGCCATTGTGCTCAAACGCTACAAAGAACAACAAAGATTCTTCTCCTGAAGTTACTGCAAAAAAGACAGATTTTTTCTTCAGACTCTGATGAAAAACACAGCAGTAAATGAATTCCTTTTGAGTATATAGTACACCAATAACTAATTAACAACATTTAACATCACTTAATTGAATTCACTGCAACATTTATGGACAACATGCACTTAACTGAATTCGACAACAATCACTAACTGAATTTTGACAGCAAGTACAATGCAATAACTGAATTTCGACAGCAAGAATAGGGCATCCATCACAGTAATCATAGGGGGGGGGTGCATACATCACAACAATCACAACATCTATCACATCTTCCTTCAAATCCAAGAACAACCCTTAAATTAACCCTAAATTAAGCCCCAAATCATCACCACCGGCAAGTCAACATGGAAAGCAACGAAACAGCAGTAATCGTCCTATCAAACACCTACATTCCCTTCATCGCATGAATTGCGTCAACAAAACATCAATCTTTCCACCTAAATCATGAAGAACCTAGCCCGATCAAAACCCTAGGACAAAGGAGCAACCCAGCAGGAGAAGAGGATCGAGCGCGTACCGTACTCAGGAGGGAACTCCCCGGGCCCCCGTAGGAGCGGCTCCATGCCGCGTCGATGGGCGGCGGCGTCCAAACCGGCGGCAGAGAAGGCGACGGCGTCGAAGCAGAGAAGGCGACACGGGGGCAAAGAAACAGAGGCCCAACACGACGCAGAGAAACAGAGACAGCAGAGGGTTAAGAAGGGTTTGTGAGCACCGGGGCGAACCGCAAATATTGTACCACACCAGGGGGAATGTAGAAAAGTGCCCAACACCTGCCGCGAGCCTTCTCTTCCCACGTGGCAGCCCAGTTGGCACGTTTCGAACTGTTTTGTACCTAAACGTTACCGCATCAGAGTTGATGTATGATTTTTACGGGTCTTTTTTGTTTGTTTATGAATCCGTTACCGCCGCGAAAGTTTATGTACCCCAGGTGTAATTAACTCTTTTAAGATTCGTGCCGCAGTGCTCACTCGCATCCCTCCCCCCCGCGTCCCTCTTCCGGACCCGGCACCAATCCCCCGTTCCAAATCCCACCACCCACCGCCGTCGCCTCCTCTTCAGCGGCGAGCCACCACCACCACCACCCACCACCTCCTCCTCCTCCTCCCCATCTCCACCAGACCTCGCATAAACCCCGAGCCGTCGCCTCCTCCACCCCCTCCCCGCACGCCCACCCGCGCATCGGGCTGCAGCTAGGGTTTCATGCGCTCCGCGGCCGCCACAGCCGCCGATGTCGCACCCCGGCAAATTTGTATCCGTTAACCTCAACCGATCGTACGGCCAGTCCGCCCAATCCCAAAGTGGCGGCCGCCCCTCCCGCCCCGCTGCCCCCTCTGCCGGCGGCGGCGGTGGCATGGTGGTGCTTTCCCGCGGTCGCGGCTCCTCCTCTATGGCCAAGCCGCAGCAGCCCAAGCTCTCCGTACCGCCGCCTCTGAACCTCCCCTCGCTCCGCAAGGAGCACGAGCGCTTCGAGGGCGCGACCGTCACTGCAGGCGGTGGGGTCGCCTCAGCCCCGCCCCGATCCGGCGGGGCCGTGGCTGGGTGGATGAAGCCTGCTCCGGCATCCGAGAAGCCACTGGGCTCGATACCGGCTCCTAGTGGCGTTTCCAGGCCCCCGTCGTATGGATTCCAGGAGAAAGCTGTCGTCTTGCGGGGCGAGGACTTCCCTTCTCTTAAAGCAGCGGTGGCGCCACCACCTCCGCCACTCGTGCAGCATCGCCAGAAAGACCTTTATGGGGCTCAAGCCGCCATGCCGGAGACACAGCCGATGCCCCTGGGCATGCGACCACATGTGATGCCCTCGCGTGGTGCTGAGCCCTTGGCTTCTGTTGGCGTCACAGGTACTGGTCTCCATGGTTCAGTGGAGAAAGTGCAAACTCATGATTTGGGGCCGCTGCCACTGGTGCGGCTTAGGTATGATGCTGATTGGGCTGATGATGAGCGTGATACAGTGCTGAGTCTCCCAGATCGCGACAGTAAAGAGAGGGGATTTGGTAGGATCGAGACCATGGTTCCAGGGCGCGACCTTTATGGCGTGACGATGGAGCACTTAAAAAATGAGTCCTGTGGGAGAGATTCCATTGCTCCCAATAAAGAGGGCGGGCAAGATGGTTTGTGGCGATCTCCTAGGCCAAGCCACAATGTGGAGAAGACAGATGGTCGTCCTTACAGTGCAGGCAAAGGAAGCGGACAATTACTTTACCATGAAGGCATTACTGATGGTGCCTCCAAGGATTTGTGCAATACTAGTAAGGATCCTGCTGTGCGAGCCTATGGACAGATTGGGACTGAACTGCATGGAAGCGCACATGTTGGGGAAACTGCAGGTGAATGTTACAATGATAATTCTAATAACTGGTACAGAGGGAAGTCTTTCCAGAATAATCCTGTTTCCAAGGTGATGCCATATCTTGGTAATAAGGGACCTTTAGTTAATGAGCTGGGAACAAAATTTGGCAGGGATAAGTGGCTCGCTGGAGTCCCTGTAAGGCCTTTAGTTGAGCATACCGGTTTTGATAGCATTTCTGCCGTTAGTTTCAGTTCAATAAAGAAGAAAAAAGAAACAACCAAACCATCAGATTTCCATGATCCAGTAAGGGAGTCATTTGAGGCTGAGCTCGATAGGATCTTGAGGGTACAAGAGCAAGAGAGACAGCGGGTAGTGGAAGAACAGGCCAGAGTCAGAGAAATCGCTCGGAAACAAGATGAGGAGAGGGAGAAGCTGATAAGAGAGGAGGAGGAAAGGCGGCGGTTGGTGGAAGATGAGACAAGACAGGCTGTTTGGCAAGCCGAGCAAGAGACGCTGGAAGCTGCTAGAAGAGTTGAGGAGCAGAGAATTGCTAGGGAGGAAGAGAAGACAAGGGTTGCTATGGAGGAGGAGCGGCGTAGAGAAGCCGCACGTCAAAAGCTCCTGGAATTGGAGGCAAGGATTGCTAGACGGCGAGCCGAATCAAACATGAGCGATGGAAATCTTACTTCAGCTGCCAATGATGAACAAACACTTGGAGCCTTGAAAGATAGAGATGTGTCACGGTACAATAATGCTGGTGAAAGACATGATATTAGCAGACTGGGTGAGCGCATCAATACCTCCATGTCATCGGTGGCTTCCAGTCTCAACCGGTACAGTGATACAGTTCCAAGGGCGGTCAACACTATGGGAGATGGACACTCAGGCTTGGTTGATAGAGAACACGCGTACCACAGTGCGAGGGCTGCATTTGAAGACCAAGAAAATCTACATTACAGTCCACGGTGCGACACTTTGGGTACTAAGAGGGGAAGCTTCCCTAAAAAAGATTCTTATGATGGATTTCGGGCATCGCTAGTCGGGCCATCTTCGAGAGACCAAATCAATGATTCATCATGGGCACTGGAAGATTATAGTCAAGGAAGAGTTCCAGGGTGGGATGCACCGAGGGGGAATAACTGTTTTGACAAGCAGTCTGAATTTGACACTCATTTTTTCAATAGTGATAGGTTTGGAGATGCTACATGGCTGCCTAGTGGTTCCTACGGAAGCTCCAATGCTCAACAAGGAGAGAGAATGTTCCAGAACTCCGGGCCTAATGATTTCTCCTCTTTTACAAAATCCTGCTACCCTATGCGGCAACCACGTGTACCCCCCCCACCTGTTGTGACCTCAATGCATGGAAGTGCAATTAGTGCTTCTATTCAACGTGCCAATTCATCTTTCATTCATGATGTAATGGGAGAGAGCTCCAGTAGAGATGATGAACAAACTATGCACAGCCAATATGGTAGTGCATACCAAGAGGTATCCCGCCAGCATGGGACACCTGCTGAAGGCATTGTTGTCAATGAGCAGCAAAATGGGGACAGGGCGAGCCCTGTCTTGGGCTCACAATCTTCTCTTTGTGTTTCAAGCCCTCCTAGATCACCTCCACATGTTTCACATGACGAGATGGATGTTTCTGGTGATTCGCCTGCACTGCCAACTTCTGCTGATGGTTATCGTACTGTGGTATCTGATAATGACCAAGCGGCTTCAACTTTAGATGCAGCAAACATAAGCAGAATCGCCACCTCAAGCACGGCTTCTCACATGGAGGATGATGAATGGCCAAGTGAACACAATGAATCCAAGCAAAAACAGGATGTGTATGATGAGGAAGGCAATAGCTACCAAGAAGATGAAATCAATGATGGCGATGGTCATACTCTTGACTTGGCTAATGAGTTCACAGACGTGCATCTTGACTTGGATGATGAGTTTGCAGAGGAACATAATACAACTGCAGAAATGGAGCCAGTTATACTTGGATTTGATCAGGGTGTACAGGTTGAAATTCCCCTGAATAGTGAGCTTGAATTAACTTCTGTGAAGAGCACAGAACTGGAAGTTGGTGTACACTCGGGCGTCGTGGAGCAAGAGTTGAGATGTGGTTCAGTTGATCCTTGTGACCTTGTTACGCTTCAAGACTTAGCTCTTGATCAAACAAATCCCTTGACCGATGAATCCAATGTTGATCCATCCGGTAGCACAGCTGTGCCAAGTTCCAAGTTACCTGAGGCATCTTTTGCCCTGCCTATTGATTCATCAACATCAGCAGTAATTGACCAGAATGAAGTTCCTGTTAGTCTGCAGTTCGGTTTGTTTTCCAGGTCATCTTTAATACCAACTCCGGTTCGAGCCATTCAGATTGGCTCCATACAGATGCCGATCCATCTCCACAATCAGATTAACCCATCCCTGGCTCAACTGCTCCCTTCATCAGCTCCTTTATTCAAGTTTGGTCAGTTGAGGCATGTCCGCCCTATTGCCCAGAATGTTCGACCACATTCTCAGGCAGTGCCTTCCGTTCAGCCCCCCGCACCATCTCCACATATATCGAAACAGAATGGTTCGAGTGGTATACCCAATGAGATGGATCCAAATGTAAACCAGAATACCCCAAGAGAATCAAATTTGCATCAGCGCAATGAATCTGAAATCAACCGGATGGCTGATTTAAATGAATTTCACAGCCGATTAGACAGAACTTCAATTGAAGAAAATGCATCTTTTGGACTTTCAAAAGGTGATTCTCAGAGGAATAATGATCTCTCCTCAAAGCGGAATCACAAATCTTCTTTCAATAACGCAGAATCTTCTCAAGTTGGTTCATATGGGAAAGCCTTGAGTGGCCTAAAGGCAGGCGCTGTATCTGGTGGAAGTGGGAGGAGATACGGTTATGCTGTTAAAGAATCTAATATGGGATCAACAGGCACAGCTGTTGAACCTTTTCATAAAGATTCCAGAGGATTCCAGAGAAGGTCTCGTAGGAACATAAGAAGAACTGAATTTAGAGTGCGGGCAAATGTTGAGAAGAACGAAGCCCTAGCTTCTGAGTGCCACGATGAGCAGAATGAGAATCTGGTTTCCAATCGATTGGCAAGGGAGATTCTGGTGAGAAATGTGAACAGAAAGGAAGGTACAAATGAAGCAAGTGATATTAATGGAGCAGATTCTTCATCTACATCTGCTCATTATTATAGTAAAACAGAGAGAATCGCACAGAAGGCTCCATCTTATGACAGGTCTCATTGTGGGTACACAGAATCTAGAGCAGGTGGTATCCCCGAGGGAGACGCTAATACCTCGTTACATGCTGGAGTTGTACGCATCGTTAGGCAGCAAGGCGTTGAAATGCCTGCTGATGCAGATGGTTTCATTGAAGTCAGGTCCAAGAAGCAGATCATGAGTGTCAGGAGAGAGCAGAGGGAGAAAGAAAATAGATCCAAAATAAGGATGGCAAAGGTGCCAAGTTATCATCCTTTACATTGGTGCCTTGTATCTATTTGTCTTCGTAAAATTAATGCTTTCGTGTTTGTTGAACCAGGCTCCCCGCAAGCAGCATCAAATGTCTCTACACAGTTTTAGCAGTTCAAGTATTTATAAGGGGACAGTTTCTTTCGGTGGGGAACCTGCGAAGAAAGTTTCTTCGGGTTCTGTCCTTGGAGTTGAAGGAAGGGTCCTTGATCACACCGAACCATCATCTTCATTCATGGGTGATACAGCTTCAATTACACCCATAGGGCGGCCACCTTCAGCCAACACAGGACCTCGTACAAACTACCATGCAAAGAAGTATGTAGCACTGTATCTTAGTTATGTTTATGCTATTTAACTAGGATTCTTGTTTAGAACCTTGTTCAAAAATTCTTTTGCAGGCCTATCCGAAGCCAGGCAACCTCCGACTTGATAACTTCTAGTACCGCAACAAAGCTTGTGGCATGCTTATCAGAAAGCAATAATAAAACATTGTCCATTGGCACAAACATGGGCAACTGGGATAGTTCACAAATGAACCAGCAGGTAGATTGCTTTGGCAAGTTTTTTTGTCCATATGTACAGATCATTATTCAAAACAGTACGAAGTGCCTTGGTTCCTTGGGGGACCTTCATTTTGTGTTTCTGCTGACTTCATCTTCTGTGTGCCAAGTTAACGTGGACAGTCCTGTGCTGCTTATATATTCTGCAGGCAAAAGCATTTTATACCCAAAGCATATAGTTTCACAGTTTACCTTCATAAACGATGGGAAGTGAGCTAGCACTATACAATAAAATAACCTACATTGCGAAATTTCTGCATGTCAGTGAAGTCATGTTATTTTGGATCGGGCACTCATCCTAACTTTGTGCTGGGTGGGCCATGCTATACATGTACTTAATATTTGGACATTGATGTTATCTCCAAGATAGAAATCTAACTTCTACTTTTCCTTACTATACGCTATTAAAATAGAAACTATGGTCATGTCCACGCGTTGCAGCTTGAATAGTAAGTTGATATTTTTGATATATTTTAAAATCAAGTTACCCTGTATGTATATGTACAATCATGCCTTTAATTGTTCAAAGATATTTTGTTTCCGGAATGGTTTGAATGTCTTTTCTCAAAGCTGAACCTCTCTTCTAACACTCTGAAAGCAAAAGTAACAACTTATAATGAACAGTGTGTATATGACAATTACAGAAACATATATAATGTATAATTTATAGTATAGTTATGGGACGACTTTTTTTTAGTACTTCTAAATGATCAGAACTTTCAGTGCCCTAATAGCTAGCAGATTACTGAATCATAGAAATGGTGTTCTTTGTAGAAATAGTAGCGCATGAATTTATGTCGGTAGCACAAACAGAATGGTTATAATCTACTAATACTATTTCTGCTCACATCAAATCATGATCACTCACATCATAATCACAACCTTCACTGTTTCACTAACCAGAAAATTATAATTTTGGATGCACCCAAAGAATGGAAAATATGATCAATGCTTTAGACAGCACATGTACTACTAAGCACTTATCCACTATGATGTGGCGAACTCATACGTATAGATGGATGTCCATGCTTGTTATTTCCTGGAGCACGCGGCGCTGGTTTGTATGTTCTGATCAACGCAGTCTTTCAGTGCATGAACCAACCAATTGTTTTGCAATGTCTTTTAAGTTCACTGTTTGCACCGCACTCACAAAGCACAAGTGCAGTAAAAAGGAAATCTTAAACAAGTTAAAAAAAAGAAATCTTAATTAGTTTATGAATGGAATTTAGCAGTGCATGGCTTAATGAGATTACTGCGTCAGTAGTCAGTTTTAGAATAAAGAGATATTGAATTAATGGTAAGGAAATATATTGCATTAATATGATTTCATTGCGACAAATCTGAATAATTGTATATATTTTAGTGTTCAAAAAAGTGATTGGAAGTTTGGCCATGCATTCTAGTGCGGCATCTATTTGAGAATGGAGGGAGTATTGATTTTCTTAACAAATATTGTGGTTCTACATGCACTTCTGAGTTTTAAGGCAACAATTGGCACGTTTATCTTTTAAAGACGAGTTGTTTCTAACTCTGAAGTCTTACAATTCTGTGCTTGTATACTTCTGACAACTTGTGCCCATGCTAGGTTATGCCATTAACTCAAATTCAACTTGAGGAAGCAATGAAACCAGCAAAGTTTGAACAAGGAGGTTCTGGCTTTCCTTTGGAGTCCAATAATGCTCTATCTCCTACAGTAACCACGGACATGGCATACACATCTGCTAGCCCTATCAATTCTCTTTTGGCTGGGGAGAAGATTCAGTTTGGTAAGCACATCATGGTTTGTATTAGTATCGTACAATGCTTCCAGCAGCTTCATTGATGATGAAATAATTACAATGCTCAGGGGCAGTTACCTCGCCAACCGTACTGGCTCCCATCACCCGAACAATTTCAAAAGGGCTTGGTGCTCCAGGTTCATCTTGGCCTGAAATGAAGATTGACCGAAATTTGCGTGGTGATAACAGTAGTGCTGCTGTTTTGTTCGATAAGGAGAAGGCTACTACTAAAGATCAATGTTCAAACTCAGAGGAGGTTGAAGCTCAAGCTGAGGCTGAAGCAGCTGCTTCTGCTGTGGCTGTTGCAGCTATTTGTACTGATGAGGCAGTTGGAACTGCAGCTTCTGCTTCAGACAAAAATAGCTTTAGCAGTAAGGATCTCACTGGGTTAACAGCCGGAGGTATGATCTTCTGGTTGTTGATTATTTGATTTAAAAATTACCTTTTAGATGCACCTGTATTTATAGAGCTTAATAAAACTTAAGCAGGGGCAATAACAGGTCAACCTGGTCAATCATCTAGAGAGGAGCTACTGACGGTTGCCCTTCCAGCAGACCTGTCAGTTGACACTCCGTCAATGCCCCTGTGGCCTTCTTTACCAAGCCCACAGGTGCCAGGGCCAACGCTTTCTCAGTTCCCCATTGCACAGCCGTCCCACTTCTCTTGCTTCGAGATGAACACAATGTTAGGAGGACATCCTTTTGCATTTGGGCCAAGTGATGAATCTGCCGGCACTTTGGGTCAACAGCCTCAAAGAAGCAACGCTTTGCCTTCAGCACAGTTGGGTGCTTGGCCATCTATGGTGGATTCATTTTATCGCCCCCCTACTGGATTCGCTGGTCCTTTCATTAGCCCTGGAGGAATCCCAGGCATGCAAGGTCCTCCACATATGGTGGTCTACAACCACTTTGCCCCACTTGGGCAATTTGGTCAAATGGGGCTTGGTTTTATGGGAGCCACTTACATTCCTGGTGACAAGCAGCCTGATTGGAAGCAAAACCAAGGACCTTCTGTTGGCATCAGCCAGAGTGATCCAAGCAACCAAAGTGTGCTACCTGGTCAAGTAACCTCACCCAGTTTTCCTACTCAAGTGCCGCATCTACGTGCAACTTCTATCATGCCAATCCCATCCCCGCTGACAATGTTTGACATGGCTTCGTTCCAGGTATGCAATAGTTGGTTCAGATAACATGTTTAGAGAATCAAATTGGTTCATCCTTATGTGTTTGGATATCCATTTCATTATCAGAAGGGTGATTAGTTTGTGTTATAGGATCAGAAAGAGCAATCTCTCTCTCTCTCTCCCTCTCTCTCTCTCTCTTGTGCATAACTTCATATGCATGAAACAGTTGGAGGCACTTTGTGGCAGCATTTACTATACTCCATCCCTTCCAAAATATAAGGTGTATTAGTTTTTTCAGAAGTCAAACATTTGCATATTTCACCAAGTTTTTAGAAAAAAGTATCAATATCTACAATACCATATTTGTATCATTAGATCCATCAAGAAAAGTATTTCATTTTTTACTTATTTTGTATTATAGATGTTGATATTTTCTTCTATAATCTTGGTCAAACATACAAATGTTTGACTGGCATGAAAACGGATACACCTTATATTCTTGAATCTAGGTAGTAGCTCGGATTTGTTAGCCTTTTCCAGTATGTGCCCGGGGTGTAGGGTTGACACATTATTATTGACTATGTGCACTGTTTTTTTCTTCTTCGAAACGGAGGATTTGCCTCATCTAGAGGATAGAGTTTGTTACAAGTGACCCCCACAAAACAAATGACCCTAGTTTCTTAGCCCCGGCGGTGATCCGAAGGTTGACCTCGCTCATGACGTGGACATTGTAGCTGTTCTGCTTCGGAAGCATTGGATCTGTTTTTGCTTTTCTCTATGGCAGATTTAATCTATGTTCACACAATTGCTTGCCATTGCCAGTTTCAAATAAAATCATTGTATTTTTTAGGAGAGCCCCCAATGTATATTTTCTATGATCATTGTATATTGAACTAAATAACCTGGTTACAAACAAGTTTCTGTTTTGTTTTATGCCACAACATTTTCTCTGTTGGCATTGTAACTAACTTCGTGACTATTATTCCAGTCATCTGCGAAAATACAGGTGCAACCTTGTTGGCCACGTGTGCCTATGCACTCTGTCCCGTTATCAGTGCAACTGCAACCGCATCCAATAGATGGTACAGTGGCATCACAGTATGTTGATAATGTGGTAATTGACAAGTCAAGTACAAATGAGCGGTTCCAGGAGCCCTCAACATCAGATAGCAACAAGAGTTTCCCAAGTATAGCTGCCTCCCAGTCGTCGGATGTTAAACAGCCAGCCTCAAGCAGTTCAGATGCTCGAACTGCTGAGCCTTCATTTGTCCGGAAAGGTGTGATCGGCAATGAAGTCCCAAATAGCAACCCCAAGTCTGGTCAAGTTGCCAAGATGCCCTCCAAGCCACACCAGTCTTCATTACCATCGGATCAACAGTTCAAGCATTCAGTTAATAATAATCAGGATCGTCTGGCCAGGGTTACCCAAAGGGCTGGAACTGTGAATGAATGGCAACGTCGGTCAGGATATCCCGGGAGGAGCTCTGGTTCCAACAAGAAATATGGCACTGGTAGGGTGAAGCAGATCTATGTTGCCAAATCGTCATCAAAAAGTAGCCAGGCCCCATCAAGCTAAGAGCAGATATTCTTTCGGCCCAATTTTCTGTGCATGAGATTCATGTTTTATTTGGTAATTATAGCCTGTGCCCGTTATTTATTGTTGCTTCATTTTCATGCATGGAGCAGTTTGCCCCCTCTTTGAAGCAATATGGCGTCGTACCTGTATAAATTTTGCAGCTCACCAAAGGGTGTTCTATCTGAACGTTTAGGGCAACTCCAGCGCGGTGCATCGAAACGCCCCTAGGTCTGGACACTTCGCCATCTAACGATATGCACAAATGTCCATGGACTGGCCCGGATGTTCGAATATCCACAAAATGGCATCAAACCTAGGTACATTTAGCAGAGAGTAAAATTCATCTATGGTACCTGAACTTGTGTCGCGAGCTTATTTTGGTCACTGCATATAAGAAGTTAGTCAATACGGTTACTATGTACAAGTTGAGGTGATTATACGGGCACTGACTCGTATTTTATTTGAGTTGACCGGTCAAACATGCTGTGTGGAAGGGTTCTATCTCCTCCCCACGTGGGTCCCACCTGTCAGTGAATGAAGGAAAGAAACTAAGAAGAGACTAAAATTTCGGACGTGTGGGGATTCGAACCGGAAACCTACGGCAACTCGCGATGGCCAATTGAGCACACGAATGTTCCTAAAATCTTAAATCTTAAAGTGCACGCGCACCTCTTGGAGAGAACGAGCGGCCGGCTCGAGCCGGCTCTTGAGCTGGCCGCTCAATCTTGCTACCGTCCTCGTGAGTTCACCTGCAAGTGCTATTTGGTCTGGAAGACTCGCTAGGCGACACGGTCGTTTTTCTAGACCAGTCCTCCACCGTGACGCCACCCTGCCCCTCTCCTTCCTTCCTCCCCATGGCGCCTCCCTACTCTTCCCCTCCCTTCCCATGACGCCGCCTCTCTCCTTCCCTTCCTTCCCATGGTGCACTCTGCTCCTCCCCTTCCCACCCATAGCTGATGCTGCTTCTTCGGACGGCGGGGTGAAGGACAACGGAGCAACTGCTGTGGAGGGCGGCCTGCGTGTCCTTGAGCGGCCATGGCGTGGAGGCGTAGGAGGACCATGGCTGGGAGGCGGTGGAGGGACAACGCGAGAGGGCCACAATCCTCGTCGCCGTCTGGCTGCGGCGGGTCTCCCTGTCCCGCCATAGTCGGCCGCGGCTTCCTCTGGCCCTCCTCGCCGGTGACGCCCACGACTAGACCCCGCCTTTCTGCGGCGACCATATCCACGCCGGACTCCATGTCCACCGTCAGCGACCTGAGGAGCCCCGCCGCTTCGAGCCTCGACTTGCTCCACGACGACTCCGTCCGTGACCCTAGGCCTCCCACTTCGTATTTTCCAAGTGCATCGAGGCGACCTCTCGCCGATCCAGTTCCAATTCGGCCCTTTAGGCAGTAGCTCGGTGTACTACTGTACTAGGACATGGTGTTTGGTTGTGCTACTGCTCGGTGTTGGGATGCCGATCGAGAGGTTTGGCCTCTTCACCTGCTGGCCATCACATCCAGGGCCTCCTCTTTTGCATTGATTTTTGTTTGTGAGAGTACTAGCGCTGCTGCTCTCCTGCAGATCGAACAGCAAGAACAAGATTCAGAGAAAGACTTTCAGTTAAGTGTTGAACTGAAAACAACATAAATCAACATGAATCATCTGTCCACAAGTTGCCACTGGACGCATCAAGCAGGAATTAAAATCATCACACATGCATGTAGCCGTGTACCACAATACCTGGTAACTAAACAACCATGAAGAATAGGGACTGAACAACCACAATGCTCTAGCTTGCTCTGTTTTCAGTTGATCGCTCAGTGAACCCAACCTCTCTCTGAAAGCAAAAAAAGCAGTAGTACACGAGACAAATTCAGTCAGGAAGAACTAAGAAATCAATTCTAATGATTTTCTGAAAGTCCTAAAAAGAGTTGCACAACCATACTAGTTGCACATGGACTGCAGATAGTTGGTCGGGGTAGCTACAGACTGAATCGTCGATTTGCGGCTACATCGAGACTTCAGCGGTGGATGAGACGTTGTATATACAGCTGCACACAGATGTATGACAAGTTTCATAATATGCAAGTCATACTCGTACAATTAAGCATGTATAGTTGCACAAGCAGGTCTTATAAATTTCAGAAATCACACTACGATACTAAGTTAGTTAGATGATATTTTTCATCAAGTTGATCTATTTTTACTAGTCATATTTTTTTGGCATGCTCAGTAGTTGTAGTCACACACATAATCATTTTCAGTTGGATATGATTATTGGAAAGTTGTACAACAAGGTGACTATGCCACGGAGGTGCACACTTTTATCGACATAGTAGCTCACGCACGACTGTGAGAATTGCACATGCGCGGCAGCATAATCGCACACATACGATAACGAAGCTTCACACTCTTTTCAGCGTAGTAGCTCACATTCGGCCCTGGAGTTGTAACACCCCGGATGTAACTTTCCTAATTTGTACTCCAACTCTTGCCGTTTCCGGCGTTAAGTTATTTTATTTTCTCGAGTTCGGGTTTTTGTCTCTGTGTGTTGTTGTTTTTGTCATGCATCTCTTATCATGTCATCATGTGCATTGCATTTGCATACGTGTTCATCTCATGCATTCGAGCATTTTCCCCGTTGTCCGTTTTGCATTCCGGCGCTTCGTTCTCCTCCGGTGGTCATTTCTACCTTTTTTTCGTGTGTGGGGATTAAACATTTCCGGATTGGACCGAGACTTGCCAAGCGGCCTTGGTTTACTACCGGTAGACCGCCTGTCAAGTTTCGTATCATTTGGACTTCGTTTGATACTCCAACGGTTAACCGAGGGACCGAAAAGGCCTCGTGTGAGTTGCAGCCCAACACCCTTCCAATTTGGCCCAAAACCCACCTAAACCTGCTCCATCTTCTAGAGCGTTCGATCACGATTGCGTGGCCGAAAACCGCACCTCATTTGGACTCTCCTATCTCCCTCTACCTATAAAACTAGACCCCTTCCCCGAAATCCGGATCCCCCCTCGTCCAAACCCTAGATCCAACCCCTCGCGCCGCCGGACGAAAACTGCCGGGCCGGACATGTTCGGACGCTCCGCCGCCGCCGCCCCGGGCCAATAGGCGCCCGCCATGTGGCGCCGCCGCACCGCCCCCGCCGTCGGCCCGGGCAGCCCTCGTTGGGCCCCCACGGCCCACTCCCTCTGCCGCCGCGCGCCC